>NC_133149.1:57658994-57689977 GCF_048418815.1 Hemitrygon akajei
ACTCAAAGAGTTGAACTGCACGTGCACGTAACGAGAGCTGTATAACTCATCTCCTTCTACCTTCAGCCACGAAGTTATCAATCACCCCTGCTGTGGACACATTCTGGAAATCCAAGATCTGTATGCTCCACGACCGCTGGACTAAGTGTGTAAACGTAGGAGGGGACTATGTTGAAAAATAAATGCGCTAGGTTTTCTAAAATTGACTCCTTCTACCGTAGGCTTCGAACTTATCGATCACCCCTCATATATACAGTACCTACGGCTAAGACGTTTGCACCGTTCTGTTCGTCTCTGGGACCTGGCTGGAAACTGGAGCACCCCAGTGAAACCCACTGGAGTCACGGGGAGATCGTACAAACCCCTCACTGACAGCGGCAGGAACTGAACCCTGGCCATTTCCGCTGTGAGGTGTTATGCTAATCGCTGCACTACCAAATAATCTGCTCTGCTCCTTCAGCAACCTGTGTGTGTCCCTCAAGAGTTTCCATCATCTGCAGAACCACTCGTGTCTAGACCATAAAGATTATCTTTACTTGTCATGGGTGCACCAAAACATACAGCGACACGCGTCACTTGTGTCAAATCAGAACATAAGTAAATCCGCTAATGAAATCATAAGGTCTGCAAGCGGAGATAGATAAATATTTGAAATATCTAAGTCTTTAGAAGCTTGCACAGATTTAGCAACTCATCAAAAACTTTGACTAACTTCTCCGGGTGCAGATTGGAGAGTCGGACTGGTTGCATTACAGCCTGGTATGGAAACACCGATGCCCCAGGACCTGTAGCCATTGGGAAGGAGATACAGGAGCCTTACATCCACACCACCAGGTTCAGGACAGTTACTACACAACCATCAGGCTCCTGAACCGGTGTGGATAACTTCACTCACACCACCAGGTTCAGGAACAGTTACTACACAACAACCGTCAGGCTCCTGAACCGGTGTGGATAACTTCACTCACACCACCAGGTTCAGGAACAGTTACTACACAACAACCATCAGGCCCCTGAACCGGTGTGGATAACTTCACTCACACCACCAGGTTCAGGAACAGTTACTACACAACAACCGTCAGGCTCCTGAACCGGTGTGGATAACTTCACTCACACCACCAGGTTCAGGAACAGTTACTACACAACAACCATCAGGCTCCTGAACCGGTGTGGATAACTTCACTCACACTACCAGGTTCAGGAACAGTTACTACACAACAATCATCAGGCTCCTGAACCGGTGTGGATAACTTAACTCACACTACCAGGTTCAGGAACAGTTACTACACAACAACCATCAGGCTCCTGAACCGATGTGGATAACTTCACTCACACCACCAGGTTCAGGGACAGTTACTATACAACAACCATCAGGCTCCTGAACCGGTGTGGATAACTTCATTCACACCACCAGGTTCAGGAACAGTTACTACACAACCATCAGGCTCCTGAACCGGTGTGGATAACTTCACTCACACCACCAGGTTCAGGAACAGTTACTACACAACAACCATCAGGCTCCTGAACCGGTGTGGATAACTTCACTCACACCACCAGGTTCAGGAACAGTTACTACACAACAACCATCATGCTCCTGAACCGGTGTGGATAACTTCACTCACACCACCAGGTTCAGGAACAGTTACTACACAACCATCAGGCTCCTGAACCAGTGTGGATAAATTCACTCACACCACCAGGTTCAGGAACAGTTACTACACAACAACCATCATGCTCCTGAACCGGTGTGGATAACTTCACTCACACCACCAGGTTCAGGAACAGTTAGTGCACAACCATCAGGCTCCTGAACCGATGTGGATAACTTCACTCACACCACCAGGTTCAGGAACAGTTACTACACAACCATCAGGCTCCTGAACCAGTGTGGATAAATTCACTCACACCACCAGGTTCAGGAACAGTTACTACACAACAACCATCAGGCTCCTGAACCGATGTGGATAACTTCACTCACACAACCAGGTTCAGGAACAGTTACTACACAACAACCATCAGGCTCCTGAACCGGTGTGGATAACTTCACTCACACCACCAGGTTTAGGAACAGTTACTACACAACAACCATTCAGCTCCTGAACCGGTGTGGATAACTTCACTCACACCACCAGGTTCAGGAACAGTTACTACACAACAACCATCAGGCTCCTGAACCGGTGTGGATAACTTCACTCACACCACCAGGTTCAGGAACAGTTACTACACAACAACCATCAGGCTCCTGAACCAGTGTGGATAACTTCACTCACACAACCAGGTTCAGGAACAGTTACGATACAACCATCAGGCTCCTGAACCAGTGTGGATAACTTCACTCACACAACCAGGTTCAGGAACAGTTACTACACAACCATCAGGCTCCTGAACCAGTGTGGATAACTTCACTCACACAACCAGGTTCAGGAACAGTTACGATACAACCATCAGGCTCCTGAACCAGTGTGGATAACTTCACTCACACAACCAGGTTCAGGAACAGTTGCTACACAACCATCAGGCTCCTGAACCGGTGTGGATAACTTCACTCACACCAGCAGGTTCAGGAACAGTTACTACACAACAACCATCAGGCTCCTGAACGGCTGTGGATAACTTCACTCACACCACCAGGTTCAGGAACAGTTACTACACAACAACCATCAGGCTCCTGAACCGGTGTGGATAACTTCACTCACACCACCAGGTTCAGGAACAGTTACTAGACAACAACCATCAGGCTCCTGAACCGGTGTGGGTAACTTCACTCACACCACCAGGTTCAGGAACAGTTACTACACAACAACCATCAGGCTCCTGAACCGGTGTGGATAACTTCACTCACACAACCAGGTTCAGGAACAGTTACTACACAACAACCATCAGGCTCCTGAACCGGTGTGGATAACTTCACTCACACAACCAGGTTCAGGAACAGTTACTACACAACAACCATCAGGCTCCTGAACCGGTGTGGATAACTTCACTCACACCACCAGGTTCAGGAACAGTTACTACACAACCATCAGGCTCCTGAACCGGTGTGGATAACTTCACTCACACAACCAGGTTCAGGAACAGTTACTACACAACAACCATCAGGCTCCTGAACCGGTGTGGATAACTTCACTCACACAACCAGGTTCAGGAACAGTTACTACACAACAACCATCAGGCTCCTGAACCGGTGTGGATAACTTCACTCACACAACCAGGTTCAGGAACAGTTACTACACAACAACCATCAGGCTCCTGAACCGGTGTGGATAACTTCACTCACACAACCAGGTTCAGGAACAGTTACTACACAACAACCATCAGGCTCCTGAACCGGTGTGGATAACTTCACTCACACAACAAGGTTCAGGAACAGTTACTACACAACCATCAGGCTCCTGAACCGGTGTGGATAACTTCACTCACACAACCAGGTTCAGGAACAGTTACTACACAACAACCATCGGCTCCTGAACCGGTGTGGATAACTTCACTCACACCACCAGGTTCAGGAACAGTTACTACACAACCATCAGGCCCCTGAACCGGTGTGGATAACTTCACTCACACCACCAGGTTCAGGAACAGTTACTACACAACAACCATCAGGCTCCTGAACCGGTGTGGATAACTTCACTCACACCACCAGGTTCAGGAACAGTTACTACACAACAACCATCAGGCTCCTGAACCGGTGTGGATAACTTCACTCACACCACCAGGTTCAGGAACAGTTACTACACAACCATCAGGCTCCTGAACCGGTGTGGATAACTTCACTCACACCACCAGGTTCAGGAACAGTTACTACACAACCATCAGGCTCCTGAACCGGTGTGGATAACTTCACTCACACCACCAGGTTCAGGAACAGTTACTACACAACAACCATCAGGCTCCTGAACCGGTGTGTATAACTTCACCCACACCACCAGGTTCAGGAACAGTTACTACACAACCATCAGGCTCCTGAACCGGTGTGGATAATGTCACCCACACCACCAGGTTCAGGAACAGTTACTACACAACAACCATCAGGCTCCTGAACTGGTGTGGATAACTTCACTCACACCACCAGGTTCAGGAACAGTTAGTGCACAACCATCAGGCTCCAGAACCGATGTGGATAACTTCACTCACACCACCAGGTTCAGGAACAGTTACTACACAACCATCAGGCTCCTGAACCGGTGTGGATAACTTCACTCACACAACCAGGTTCAGGAACAGTTACTACACAACAACCATCAGGCTCCTGAACCGGTGTGGATAACTTCACTCACACCACCAGGTTCAGGAACAGTTACTACACAACAACCATCAGGCTCCTGAACCGGTGTGGATAACTTCACTCACACCACCAGGTTCAGGAACAGTTACTACACAACCATCAGGCTCCTGAACCGGTGTGGATAACTTCACTCACACCACCAGGTTCAGGAACAGTTACTACACAACAACCATCACGCTCCTGAACCGGTGTGGGTAACTTCACTCACACCACCAGGTTCAGGAACAGTTACTACACAACCATCAGGCTCCTGAACCGGTGTGGATAACTTCACTCACACAACCAGGTTCAGGAACAGTTACTACACAACAACCATCAGGCTCCTGAACCAGTGTGGATAACTTCACTCACACCACCAGGTTCAGGAACAGTTACTACACAACAACCATCAGGCTCCTGAACCGGTGTGGATAACTTCACTCACACCACCAGGTTCAGGAACAGTTACTACACAACAACCATCAGGCTCCTGAACCGGTGTGGATAACTTCACTCACACCACCAGGTTCAGGAACAGTTACTACACAACCATCAGGCTCCTGAACCGGTGTGGATAACTTCACTCACACCACCAGGTTCAGGAACAGTTTCTACACAACAACCATCAGGCTCCTGAACCGGTGTGGGTAACTTCACTCACACCACCAGGTTCAGGAACAGTTACTACACAACCATCAGGCTCCTGAACCGGTGTGGATAACTTCACTCACACAACCAGGTTCAGGAACAGTTACTACACAACAACCATCAGGCTCCTGAACCGGTGTGGATAACTTCACTCACACCACCAGGTTCAGGAACAGTTACTACAGAACAACCATCAGGCTCCTGAACCGGTGTGGATAACTTCACTCACACCACCAGGTTCAGGAACAGTTACTACACAACAACCATCAGGCTCCTGAACCGGTGTGGATAACTTCACTCACACCACCAGGTTCAGGAACAGTTACTACACAACAACCATCAGGCTCCTGAACCGGTGTGGATAACTTCACTCACACCACCAGGTTCAGGAACAGTTACTACACAACAACCATCAGGCTCCTGAACCGGTGTGGATAACTTCACTCACACCACCAGGTTCAGGAACAGTTACTACACAACAACCATCAGGCTCCTGAACCGGTGTGGGTAACTTCACTCACACCACCAGGTTCAGGAACAGTTACTACACAACAACCATCAGGCTCCTGAACCGGTGTGGATAACTTCACTCACACAACCAGGTTCAGGAACAGTTACTACACAACAACCATCAGGCTCCTGAACCGGTGTGGATAACTTCACTCACACAACCAGGTTCAGGAACAGTTACTACACAACAACCATCAGGCTCCTGAACCGGTGTGGATAACTTCACTCACACCACCAGGTTCAGGAACAGTTACTACACAACCATCAGGCTCCTGAACCGGTGTGGATAACTTCACTCACACCACCAGGTTCAGGAACAGTTACTACACAACCATCAGGCTCCTGAACCGGTGTGGATAACTTCACTCACACCACCAGGTTCAGGAACAGTTACTACACAACAACCATCACGCTCCTGAACCGGTGTGGGTAACTTCACTCACACCACCAGGTTCAGGAACAGTTACTACACAACCATCAGGCTCCTGAACCGGTGTGGATAACTTCACTCACACAACCAGGTTCAGGAACAGTTACTACACAACAACCATCAGGCTCCTGAACCAGTGTGGATAACTTCACTCACACCACCAGGTTCAGGAACAGTTACTACACAACAACCATCAGGCTCCTGAACCGGTGTGGATAACTTCACTCACACCACCAGGTTCAGGAACAGTTACTACACAACAACCATCAGGCTCCTGAACCGGTGTGGATAACTTCACTCACACCACCAGGTTCAGGAACAGTTACTACACAACCATCAGGCTCCTGAACCGGTGTGGATAACTTCACTCACACCACCAGGTTCAGGAACAGTTACTACACAACAACCATCAGGCTCCTGAACCGGTGTGGATAACTTCACTCACACCACCAGGTTCAGGAACAGTTACTACACAACAACCATCAGGCTCCTGAACCGGTGTGGATAACTTCACTCACACCACCAGGTTCAGGAACAGTTACTACACAACAACCATCAGGCTCCTGAACCGGTGTGGGTAACTTCACTCACACCACCAGGTTCAGGAACAGTTACTACAGAACAACCATCAGGCTCCTGAACCAGTGTGGATAACTTCACTCACACCACCAGGTTCAGGAACAGTTACTACACAACAACCATCAGGCTCCTGAACCGGTGTGGATAACTTCACTCACACCACCAGGTTCAGGAACAGTTACTACACAACAACCATCAGGCTCCTGAACCGGTGTGGATAACTTCACTCACACCACCAGGTTCAGGAACAGTTACTACACAACAACCATCAGGCTCCTGAACCGGTGTGGATAACTTCACTCACACCACCAGGTTCAGGAACAGTTACTACACAACAACCATCAGGCTCCTGAACCGGTGTGGGTAACTTCACTCACACCACCAGGTTCAGGAACAGTTACTACACAACAACCATCAGGCTCCTGAACCGGTGTGGATAACTTCACTCACACAACCAGGTTCAGGAACAGTTACTACACAACAACCATCAGGCTCCTGAACCGGTGTGGATAACATCACTCACACAACCAGGTTCAGGAACAGTTACTACACAACAACCATCAGGCTCCTGAACCGGTGTGGATAACTTCACTCACACCACCAGGTTCAGGAACAGTTACTACACAACCATCAGGCTCCTGAACCGGTGTGGATAACTGCACTCACACAACCAGGTTCAGGAACAGTTACTACACAACAACCATCAGGCTCCTGAACCGGTGTGGATAACTTCACTCACACAACAAGGTTCAGGAACAGTTACTACACAACCATCAGGCTCCTGAACCGGTGTGGATGACTTCACTCACACAACCAGGTTCAGGAACAGTTACTACACAACAACCATCAGGCTCCTGAACCGGTGTGGATAACTTCACTCACACCACCAGGTTCAGGAACAGTTACTACACAACCATCAGGCCCCTGAACCGGTGTGGATAACTTCACTCACACCACCAGGTTCAGGAACAGTTACTACACAACAACCATCAGGCTCCTGAACCGGTGTGGATAACTTCACTCACACCACCAGGTTCAGGAACAGTTACTACACAACAACCATCAGGCTCCTGAACCGGTGTGGGTAACTTCACTCACACCACCAGGTTCAGGAACAGTTACTACACAACAACCATCAGGCTCCTGAACCGGTGTGGATAACTTCACTCACACAACCAGGTTCAGGAACAGTTACTACACAACAACCATCAGGCTCCTGAACCGGTGTGGATAACTTCACTCACACAACCAGGTTCAGGAACAGTTACTACACAACAACCATCAGGCTCCTGAACCGGTGTGGATAACTTCACTCACACCACCAGGTTCAGGAACAGTTACTACACAACCATCAGGCTCCTGAACCGGTGTGGATAACTTCACTCACACAACCAGGTTCAGGAACAGTTACTACACAACAACCATCAGGCTCCTGAACCGGTGTGGATAACTTCACTCACACAACCAGGTTCAGGAACAGTTACTACACAACAACCATCAGGCTCCTGAACCGGTGTGGATAACTTCACTCACACAACCAGGTTCAGGAACAGTTACTACACAACAACCATCAGGCTCCTGAACCGGTGTGGATAACTTCACTCACACAACCAGGTTCAGGAACAGTTACTACACAACAACCATCAGGCTCCTGAACCGGTGTGGATAACTTCACTCACACAACAAGGTTCAGGAACAGTTACTACACAACCATCAGGCTCCTGAACCGGTGTGGATAACTTCACTCACACAACCAGGTTCAGGAACAGTTACTACACAACAACCATCAGGCTCCTGAACCGGTGTGGATAACTTCACTCACACCACCAGGTTCAGGAACAGTTACTACACAACCATCAGGCCCCTGAACCGGTGTGGATAACTTCACTCACACCACCAGGTTCAGGAACAGTTACTACACAACAACCATCAGGCTCCTGAACCGGTGTGGATAACTTCACTCACACCACCAGGTTCAGGAACAGTTACTACACAACAACCATCATGCTCCTGAACCGGTGTGGATAACTTCACTCACACCACCAGGTTCAGGAACAGTTACTACACAACCATCAGGCTCCTGAACCGGTGTGGATAACTTCACTCACACCACCAGGTTCAGGAACAGTTACTACACAACCATCAGGCTCCTGAACCGGTGTGGATAACTTCACTCACACCACCAGGTTCAGGAACAGTTACTACACAACAACCATCAGGCTCCTGAACCGGTGTGTATAACTTCACCCACACCACCAGGTTCAGGAACAGTTACAACACAACAACCATCAGGCTCCTGAACTGGTGTGGATAACTTCACTCACACCACCAGGTTCAGGAACAGTTAGTGCACAACCATCAGGCTCCTGAACCGATGTGGATAACTTCACTCACACCACCAGGTTCAGGAACAGTTACTACACAACCATCAGGCTCCTGAACCGGTGTGGATAACTTCACTCACACAACCAGGTTCAGGAACAGTTACTACACAACAACCATCAGGCTCCTGAACCGGTGTGGATAACTTCACTCACACCACCAGGTTCAGGAACAGTTACTACACAACAACCATCAGGCTCCTGAACCGGTGTGGATAACTTCACTCACACCACCAGGTTCAGGAACAGTTACTACACAACCATCAGGCTCCTGAACCGGTGTGGATAACTTCACTCACACAACCAGGTTCAGGAACAGTTACTACACAACAACCATCACGCTCCTGAACCGGTGTGGGTAACTTCACTCACACCACCAGGTTCAGGAACAGTTACTACACAACCATCAGGCTCCTGAACCGGTGTGGATAACTTCACTCACACAACCAGGTTCAGGAACAGTTACTACACAACAACCATCAGGCTCCTGAACCAGTGTGGATAACTTCACTCACACCACCAGGTTCAGGAACAGTTACTACACAACAACCATCAGGCTCCTGAACCGGTGTGGATAACTTCACTCACACCACCAGGTTCAGGAACAGTTACTACACAACAACCATCAGGCTCCTGAACCGGTGTGGATAACTTCACTCACACCACCAGGTTCAGGAACAGTTACTACACAACCATCAGGCTCCTGAACCGGTGTGGATAACTTCACTCACACCACCAGGTTCAGGAACAATTTCTACACAACAACCATCAGGCTCCTGAACCGGTGTGGGTAACTTCACTCACACCACCAGGTTCAGGAACAGTTACTACACAACCATCAGGCTCCTGAACCGGTGTGGATAACTTCACTCACACAACCAGGTTCAGGAACAGTTACTACACAACAACCATCAGGCTCCTGAACCGGTGTGGATAACTTCACTCACACCACCAGGTTCAGGAACAGTTACTACAGAACAACCATCAGGCTCCTGAACCGGTGTGGATAACTTCACTCACACCACCAGGTTCAGGAACAGTTACTACACAACAACCATCAGGCTCCTGAACCGGTGTGGATAACTTCACTCACACCACCAGGTTCAGGAACAGTTACTACACAACAACCATCAGGCTCCTGAACCGGTGTGGATAACTTCACTCACACCACCAGGTTCAGGAACAGTTACTACACAACAACCATCAGGCTCCTGAACCGGTGTGGATAACTTCACTCACACCACCAGGTTCAGGAACAGTTACTACACAACAACCATCAGGCTCCTGAACCGGTGTGGGTAACTTCACTCACACCACCAGGTTCAGGAACAGTTACTACACAACAACCATCAGGCTCCTGAACCGGTGTGGATAACTTCACTCACACAACCAGGTTCAGGAACAGTTACTACACAACAACCATCAGGCTCCTGAACCGGTGTGGATAACTTCACTCACACAACCAGGTTCAGGAACAGTTACTACACAACAACCATCAGGCTCCTGAACCGGTGTGGATAACTTCACTCACACCACCAGGTTCAGGAACAGTTACTACACAACCATCAGGCTCCTGAACCGGTGTGGATAACTTCACTCACACCACCAGGTTCAGGAACAGTTACTACACAACCATCAGGATCCTGAACCGGTGTGGATAACTTCACTCACACCACCAGGTTCAGGAACAGTTACTACACAACAACCATCACGCTCCTGAACCGGTGTGGGTAACTTCACTCACACCACCAGGTTCAGGAACAGTTACTACACAACCATCAGGCTCCTGAACCGGTGTGGATAACTTCACTCACACAACCAGGTTCAGGAACAGTTACTACACAACAACCATCAGGCTCCTGAACCAGTGTGGATAACTTCACTCACACCACCAGGTTCAGGAACAGTTACTACACAACAACCATCAGGCTCCTGAACCGGTGTGGATAACTTCACTCACACCACCAGGTTCAGGAACAGTTACTACACAACCATCAGGCTCCTGAACCGGTGTGGATAACTTCACTCACACCACCAGGTTAAGGAACAGTTACTACACAACAACCATCAGGCTCCTGAACCGGTGTGGATAACTTCACTCACACCACCAGGTTCAGGAACAGTTACTACACAACAACCATCAGGCTCCTGAACCGGTGTGGATAACTTCACTCACACCACCAGGTTCAGGAACAGTTACTACACAACAACCATCAGGCTCCTGAACCGGTGTGGGTAACTTCACTCACACCACCAGGTTCAGGAACAGTTACTACAGAACAACCATCAGGCTCCTGAACCGGTGTGGATAACTTCACTCACACCACCAGGTTCAGGAACAGTTACTACACAACAACCATCAGGCTCCTGAACCGGTGTGGATAACTTCACTCACACCACCAGGTTCAGGAACAGTTACTACACAACAACCATCAGGCTCCTGAACCGGTGTGGATAACTTCACTCACACCACCAGGTTCAGGAACAGTTACTACACAACAACCATCAGGCTCCTGAACCGGTGTGGATAACTTCACTCACACCACCAGGTTCAGGAACAGTTACTACACAACAACCATCAGGCTCCTGAACCGGTGTGGGTAACTTCACTCACACCACCAGGTTCAGGAACAGTTACTACACAACAACCATCAGGCTCCTGAACCGGTGTGGATAACTTCACTCACACAACCAGGTTCAGGAACAGTTACTACACAACAACCATCAGGCTCCTGAACCGGTGTGGATAACATCACTCACACAACCAGGTTCAGGAACAGTTACTACACAACAACCATCAGGCTCCTGAACCGGTGTGGATAACTTCACTCACACCACCAGGTTCAGGAACAGTTACTACACAACCATCAGGCTCCTGAACCGGTGTGGATAACTTCACTCACACAACCAGGTTCAGGAACAGTTACTACACAACAACCATCAGGCTCCTGAACCGGTGTGGATAACTTCACTCACACCACCAGGTTCAGGAACAGTTACTACAGAACAACCATCAGGCTCCTGAACCGGTGTGGATAACTTCACTCACACCACCAGGTTCAGGAACAGTTACTACACAACAACCATCAGGCTCCTGAACCGGTGTGGATAACTTCACTCACACCACCAGGTTCAGGAACAGTTACTACACAACAACCATCAGGCTCCTGAACCGGTGTGGATAACTTCACTCACACCACCAGGTTCAGGAACAGTTACTACACAACAACCATCAGGCTCCTGAACCGGTGTGGATAACTTCACTCACACCACCAGGTTCAGGAACAGTTACTACACAACAACCATCAGGCTCCTGAACCGGTGTGGGTAACTTCACTCACACCACCAGGTTCAGGAACAGTTACTACACAACAACCATCAGGCTCCTGAACCGGTGTGGATAACTTCACTCACACAACCAGGTTCAGGAACAGTTACTACACAACAACCATCAGGCTCCTGAACCGGTGTGGATAACTTCACTCACACAACCAGGTTCAGGAACAGTTACTACACAACAACCATCAGGCTCCTGAACCGGTGTGGATAACTTCACTCACACCACCAGGTTCAGGAACAGTTACTACACAACCATCAGGCTCCTGAACCGGTGTGGATAACTTCACTCACACCACCAGGTTCAGGAACAGTTACTACACAACCATCAGGATCCTGAACCGGTGTGGATAACTTCACTCACACCACCAGGTTCAGGAACAGTTACTACACAACAACCATCACGCTCCTGAACCGGTGTGGGTAACTTCACTCACACCACCAGGTTCAGGAACAGTTACTACACAACCATCAGGCTCCTGAACCGGTGTGGATAACTTCACTCACACCACCAGGTTCAGGAACAGTTACTACACAACAACCATCAGGCTCCTGAACCGGTGTGGATAACTTCACTCACACCACCAGGTTCAGGAACAGTTACTACACAACAACCATCAGGCTCCTGAACCGGTGTGGATAACTTCACTCACACCACCAGGTTCAGGAACAGTTACTACACAACAACCATCAGGCTCCTGAACCGGTGTGGGTAACTTCACTCACACCACCAGGTTCAGGAACAGTTACTACAGAACAACCATCAGGCTCCTGAACCGGTGTGGATAACTTCACTCACACCACCAGGTTCAGGAACAGTTACTACACAACAACCATCAGGCTCCTGAACCGGTGTGGATAACTTCACTCACACCACCAGGTTCAGGAACAGTTACTACACAACAACCATCAGGCTCCTGAACCGGTGTGGATAACTTCACTCACACCACCAGGTTCAGGAACAGTTACTACACAACAACCATCAGGCTCCTGAACCGGTGTGGATAACTTCACTCACACCACCAGGTTCAGGAACAGTTACTACACAACAACCATCAGGCTCCTGAACCGGTGTGGGTAACTTCACTCACACCACCAGGTTCAGGAACAGTTACTACACAACAACCATCAGGCTCCTGAACCGGTGTGGATAACTTCACTCACACAACCAGGTTCAGGAACAGTTACTACACAACAACCATCAGGCTCCTGAACCGGTGTGGATAACATCACTCACACAACCAGGTTCAGGAACAGTTACTACACAACAACCATCAGGCTCCTGAACCGGTGTGGATAACTTCACTCACACCACCAGGTTCAGGAACAGTTACTACACAACCATCAGGCTCCTGAACCGGTGTGGATAACTTCACTCACACAACCAGGTTCAGGAACAGTTACTACACAACAACCATCAGGCTCCTGAACCGGTGTGGATAACTTCACTCACACAACAAGGTTCAGGAACAGTTACTACACAACCATCAGGCTCCTGAACCGGTGTGGATAACTTCACTCACACCACCAGGTTCAGGAACAGTTACTACAGAACAACCATCAGGCTCCTGAACCGGTGTGGATAACTTCACTCACACCACCAGGTTCAGGAACAGTTACTACACAACAACCATCAGGCTCCTGAACCGGTGTGGATAACTTCACTCACACCACCAGGTTCAGGAACAGTTACTACACAACAACCATCAGGCTCCTGAACCGGTGTGGATAACTTCACTCACACAACCAGGTTCAGGAACAGTTACTACACAACAACCATCAGGCTCCTGAACCGGTGTGGATAACTTCACTCACACAACAAGGTTCAGGAACAGTTACTACACAACCATCAGGCTCCTGAACCGGTGTGGATGACTTCACTCACACAACCAGTTTCAGGAACAGTTACTACACAACAACCATCAGGCTCCTGAACCGGTGTGGATAACTTCACTCACACCACCAGGTTCAGGAACAGTTACTACACAACCATCAGGCCCCTGAACCGGTGTGGATAACTTCACTCACACCACCAGGTTCAGGAACAGTTACTACACAACAACCATCAGGCTCCTGAACCGGTGTGGATAACTTCACTCACACCACCAGGTTCAGGAACAGTTACTACACAACAACCATCAGGCTCCTGAACCGGTGTGGATAACTTCACTCACACCACCAGGTTCAGGAACAGTTACTACACAACCATCAGGCTCCTGAACCGGTGTGGATAATGTCACCCACACCACCAGGTTCAGGAACAGTTACTACACAACAACCATCAGGCTCCTGAACTGGTGTGGATAACTTCACTCACACCACCAGGTTCAGGAACAGTTAGTGCACAACCATCAGGCTCCTGAACCGATGTGGATAACTTCACTCACACCACCAGGTTCAGGAACAGTTACTACACAACCATCAGGCTCCTGAACCGGTGTGGATAACTTCACTCACACAACCAGGTTCAGGAACAGTTACTACACAACAACCATCAGGCTCCTGAACCGGTGTGGATAACTTCACTCACACCACCAGGTTCAGGAACAGTTACTACACAACAACCATCAGGCTCCTGAACCGGTGTGGATAACTTCACTCACACCACCAGGTTCAGGAACAGTTACTACACAACCATCAGGCTCCTGAAACGGTGTGGATAACTTCACTCACACCACCAGGTTCAGGAACAGTTACTACACAACCATCAGGCTCCTGAACCGGTGTGGATGACTTCACTCACACAACCAGGTTCAGGAACAGTTACTACACAACAACCATCAGGCTCCTGAACCGGTGTGGATAACTTCACTCACACCACCAGGTTCAGGAACAGTTACTACACAACCATCAGGCCCCTGAACCGGTGTGGATAACTTCACTCACACCACCAGGTTCAGGAACAGTTACTACACAACAACCATCAGGCTCCTGAACCGGTGTGGATAACTTCACTCACACCACCAGGTTCAGGAACAGTTACTACACAACAACCATCAGGCTCCTGAACCGGTGTGGATAACTTCACTCACACCACCAGGTTCAGGAACAGTTACTACACAACCATCAGGCTCCTGAACCGGTGTGGATAATGTCACCCACACCACCAGGTTCAGGAACAGTTACTACACAACAACCATCAGGCTCCTGAACTGGTGTGGATAACTTCACTCACACCACCAGGTTCAGGAACAGTTACTACACAACCATCAGGCTCCTGAACCGGTGTGGATAACTTCACTCACACAACCAGGTTCAGGAACAGGTACTACACAACAACCATCAGGCTCCTGAACCGGTGTGGATAACTTCACTCACACCACCAGGTTCAGGAACAGTTACTACACAACAACCATCAGGCTCCTGAACCGGTGTGGATAACTTCACTCACACCACCAGGTTCAGGAACAGTTACTACACAACCATCAGGCTCCTGAACCGGTGTGGATAACTTCACTCACACCACCAGGTTCAGGAACAGTTACTACACAACAACCATCACGCTCCTGAACCGGTGTAGGTAACTTCACTCACACCACCAGGTTCAGGAACAGTTACTACACAACCATCAGGCTCCTGAACCGGTGTGGATAACTTCACTCACACAACCAGGTTCAGGAACAGTTACTACACAACAACCATCAGGCTCCTGAACCAGTGTGGATAACTTCACTCACACCACCAGGTTCAGGAACAGTTACTACACAACCATCAGGCTCCTGAACCGGTGTGGATAACTTCACTCACACAACCAGGTTCAGGAACAGTTACTACACAACAACCATCACGCTCCTGAACCAGTGTGGATAACTTCACTCACACCACCAGGTTCAGGAACAGTTACTACACAACAACCATCAGGCTCCTGAACCGGTGTGGATAACTTCACTCACACCACCAGGTTCAGGAACAGTTACTACACAACAACCATCAGGCTCCTGAACCGGTGTGGATAACTTCACTCACACCACCAGGTTCAGGAACAGTTACTACACAACCATCAGGCTCCTGAACCGGTGTGGATAACTTCACTCACACCACCAGGTTCAGGAACAGTTACTACACAACAACCATCAGGCTCCTGAACCGGTGTGGGTAACTTCACTCACACCACCAGGTTCAGGAACAGTTACTACACAACCATCAGGCTCCTGAACCGGTGTGGATAACTTCACTCACACAACCAGGTTCAGGAACAGTTACTACACAACAACCATCAGGCTCCTGAACCGGTGTGGATAACTTCACTGACACCACCAGGTTCAGGAACAGTTACTACAGAACAACCATCAGGCTCCTGAACCGGTGTGGATAACTTCACTCACACCACCAGGTTCAGGAACAGTTACTACACAACAACCATCAGGCTCCTGAACCGGTGTGGATAACTTCACTCACACCACCAGGTTCAGGAACAGTTACTACACAACAACCATCAGGCTCCTGAACCGGTGTGGATAACTTCACTCACACCACCAGGTTCAGGAACAGTTACTACACAACAACCATCAGGCTCCTGAACCGGTGTGGATAACTTCACTCACACCACCAGGTTCAGGAACAGTTACTACACAACAACCATCAGGCTCCTGAACCGGTGTGGATAACTTCACTCACACCACCAGGTTCAGGAACAGTTACTACACAACAACCATCAGGCTCCTGAACCGGTGTGGATAACTTCACTCACACCACCAGGTTCAGGAACAGTTACTACACAACAACCATCAGGCTCCTGAACCGGTGTGGATAACTTCACTCACACCACCAGGTTCAGGAACAGTTAGTGCACAACCATCAGGCTCCTGAACCGATGTGGATAACTTCACTCACACCACCAGGTTCAGGAACAGTTACTACACAACCATCAGGCTCCTGAACCGGTGTGGATAACTTCACTCACACCACCAGGTTCAGGAACAGTTACTACACAACAACCATCAGGCTCCTGAACCGGTGTGGGTAACTTCACTCACACCACCAGGTTCAGGAACAGTTACTACACAACCATCAGGCTCCTGAACCGGTGTGGATAACTTCACTCACACAACCAGGTTCAGGAACAGTTACTACACAACAACCATCAGGCTCCTGAACCGG
The DNA here is from genome assembly GCF_048418815.1 of Hemitrygon akajei. Classification (NCBI taxonomy): domain Eukaryota; kingdom Metazoa; phylum Chordata; class Chondrichthyes; order Myliobatiformes; family Dasyatidae; genus Hemitrygon; species Hemitrygon akajei. The sequence goes on from NC_133149.1 coordinate 57,676,243, forward strand.
TGTGGATAACTTCACTGACACCACCAGGTTCAGGAACAGTTACTACAGAACAACCATCAGGCTCCTGAACCGGTGTGGATAACTTCACTCACACCACCAGGTTCAGGAACAGTTACTACACAACAACCATCAGGCTCCTGAACCGGTGTGGATAACTTCACTCACACCACCAGGTTCAGGAACAGTTACTACACAACAACCATCAGGCTCCTGAACCGGTGTGGATAACTTCACTCACACCACCAGGTTCAGGAACAGTTACTACACAACAACCATCAGGCTCCTGAACCGGTGTGGATAACTTCACTCACACCACCAGGTTCAGGAACAGTTACTACACAACAACCATCAGGCTCCTGAACCGGTGTGGATAACTTCACTCACACCACCAGGTTCAGGAACAGTTACTACACAACAACCATCAGGCTCCTGAACCGGTGTGGATAACTTCACTCACACCACCAGGTTCAGGAACAGTTACTACACAACAACCATCAGGCTCCTGAACCGGTGTGGATAACTTCACTCACACCACCAGGTTCAGGAACAGTTACTACACAACCATCAGGCTCCTGAACCGGTGTGGATAACTTCACTCACACAACCAGGTTCAGGAACAGTTACTACACAACAACCATCAGGCTCCTGAACCGGTGTGGATAACTTCACTCACACCACCAGGTTCAGGAACAGTTACTACACAACAACCATCAGGCTCCTGAACCTGTGTGGATAACTTCACTCACACCACCAGGTTCAGGAACAGTTACTACACAACCATCAGGCTCCTGAACCGGTGTGGATAACTTCACTCACACCACCAGGTTCAGGAACAGTTACTACACAACAACCATCACGCTCCTGAACCGGTGTGGGTAACTTCACTCACACCACCAGGTTCAGGAACAATTACTACACAACCATCAGGCTCCTGAACCGGTGTGGATAACTTCACTCACACAACCAGGTTCAGGAACAGTTACTACACAACAACCATCAGGCTCCTGAACCAGTGTGGATAACTTCACTCACACCACCAGGTTCAGGAACAGTTACTACACAACAACCATCAGGCTCCTGAACCGGTGTGGATAACTTCACTCACACCACCAGGTTCAGGAACAGTTACTACACAACAACCATCAGGCTCCTGAACCGGTGTGGATAACTTCACTCACACCACCAGGTTCAGGAACAGTTACTACACAACAACCATCAGGCTCCTGAACTGGTGTGGATAACTTCACTCACACCACCAGGTTCAGGAACAGTTAGTGCACAACCATCAGGCTCCTGAACCGATGTGGATAACTTCACTCACACCACCAGGTTCAGGAACAGTTACTACACAACCATCGGGCTCCTGAACCGGTGTGGATAACTTCACTCACACAACCAGGTTCAGGAACAGTTACTACACAACAACCATCAGGCTCCTGAACCGGTGTGGATAACTTCACTCACACCACCAGGTTCAGGAACAGTTACTACACAACAACCATCAGGCTCCTGAACCGGTGTGGATAACTTCACTCACACCACCAGGTTCAGGAACAGTTACTACACAACCATCAGGCTCCTGAACCGGTGTGGATAACTTCACTCACACCACCAGGTTCAGGAACAGTTACTACACAACAACCATCACGCTCCTGAACCGGTGTGGGTAACTTCACTCACACCACCAGGTTCAGGAACTGTTACTACACAACCATCAGGCTCCTGAACCGGTGTGGATAACTTCACTCACACAACCAGGTTCAGGAACAGTTATTACACAACAACCATCAGGCTCCTGAACCAGTGTGGATAACTTCACTCACACCACCAGGTTCAGGAACAGTTACTACACAACCATCAGGCTCCTGAACCGGTGTGGATAACTTCACTCACACCACCAGGTTCAGGAACAGTTAGTGCACAACCATCAGGCTCCTGAACCGATGTGGATAACTTCACTCACACCACCAGGTTCAGGAACAGTTACTACACAACCATCAGGCTCCTGAACCGGTGTGGATAACTTCACTCACACAACCAGGTTCAGGAACAGTTACTACACAACAACCATCAGGCTCCTGAACCGGTGTGGATAACTTCACTCACACAACCAGGTTCAGGAACAGTTACTACACAACAACCATCAGGCTCCTGAACCAGTGTGGATAACTTCACTCACACCACCAGGTTCAGGAACAGTTAATACACAACCATCAGGCTCCTGAACCGGTGTGGATAACTTCACTCACACAACCAGGTTCAGGAACAGTTACTACACAACAACCATCACGCTCCTGAACCAGTGTGGATAACTTCACTCACACCACCAGGTTCAGGAACAGTTACTACACAACAACCATCAGGCTCCTGAACCGGTGTGGATAACTTCACTCACACCACCAGGTTCAGGAACAGTTACTACACAACAACCATCAGGCTCCTGAACCGGTGTGGATAACTTCACTCACACCACCAGGTTCAGGAACAGTTACTACACAACCATCAGGCTCCTGAACCGGTGTGGATAACTTCACTCACACCACCAGGTTCAGGAACAGTTACTACACAACAACCATCAGGCTCCTGAACCGGTGTGGGTAACTTCACTCACACCACCAGGTTCAGGAACAGTTACTACACAACCATCAGGCTCCTGAACCGGTGTGGATAACTTCACTCACACAACCAGGTTCAGGAACAGTTACTACACAACAACCATCAAGCTCCTGAACCGGTGTGGATAACTTCACTGACACCACCAGGTTCAGGAACAGTTACTACAGAACAACCATCAGGCTCCTGAACCGGTGTGGATAACTTCACTCACACCACCAGGTTCAGGAACAGTTACTACACAACAACCATCAGGCTCCTGAACCGGTGTGGATAACTTCACTCACACCACCAGGTTCAGGAACAGTTACTACACAACAACCATCAGGCTCCTGAACCGGTGTGGATAACTTCACTCACACCACCAGGTTCAGGAACAGTTACTACACAACAACCATCAGGCTCCTGAACCGGTGTGGATAACTTCACTCACACCACCAGGTTCAGGAACAGTTACTACACAACAACCATCAGGCTCCTGAACCGGTGTGGATAACTTCACTCACACCACCAGGTTCAGGAACAGTTACTACACAACAACCATCAGGCTCCTGAACCGGTGTGGATAACTTCACTCACACCACCAGGTTCAGGAACAGTTACTACACAACAACCATCAGGCTCCTGAACCGGTGTGGATAACTTCACTCACACCACCAGGTTCAGGAACAGTTAGTGCACAACCATCAGGCTCCTGAACCGATGTGGATAACTTCACTCACACCACCAGGTTCAGGAACAGTTACTACACAACCATCAGGCTCCTGAACCGGTGTGGATAACTTCACTCACACAACCAGGTTCAGGAACAGTTACTACACAACAACCATCAGGCTCCTGAACCGGTGTGGATAACTTCACTCACACCACCAGGTTCAGGAACAGTTACTACACAACAACCATCAGGCTCCTGAACCGGTGTGGATAACTTCACTCACACCACCAGGTTCAGGAACAGTTACTACACAACCATCAGGCTCCTGAACCGGTGTGGATAACTTCACTCACACCACCAGGTTCAGGAACAGTTACTACACAACAACCATCACGCTCCTGAACCGGTGTGGGTAACTTCACTCACACCACCAGGTTCAGGAACAATTACTACACAACCATCAGGCTCCTGAACCGGTGTGGATAACTTCACTCACACAACCAGGTTCAGGAACAGTTACTACACAACAACCATCAGGCTCCTGAACCAGTGTGGATAACTTCACTCACACCACCAGGTTCAGGAACAGTTACTACACAACAACCATCAGGCTCCTGAACCGGTGTGGATAACTTCACTCACACCACCAGGTTCAGGAACAGTTACTACACAACAACCATCAGGCTCCTGAACCGGTGTGGATAACTTCACTCACACCACCAGGTTCAGGAACAGTTACTACACAACAACCATCAGGCTCCTGAACTGGTGTGGATAACTTCACTCACACCACCAGGTTCAGGAACAGTTAGTGCACAACCATCAGGCTCCTGAACCGATGTGGATAACTTCACTCACACAACCAGGTTCAGGAACAGTTATTACACAACAACCATCAGGCTCCTGAACCAGTGTGGATAACTTCACTCACACCACCAGGTTCAGGAACAGTTACTACACAACCATCAGGCTCCTGAACCGGTGTGGATAACTTCACTCACACCACCAGGTTCAGGAACAGTTAGTGCACAACCATCAGGCTCCTGAACCGATGTGGATAACTTCACTCACACCACCAGGTTCAGGAACAGTTACTACACAACCATCAGGCTCCTGAACCGGTGTGGATAACTTCACTCACACAACCAGGTTCAGGAACAGTTACTACACAACAACCATCAGGCTCCTGAACCGGTGTGGATAACTTCACTCACACCACCAGGTTCAGGAACAGTTACTACACAACAACCATCAGGCTCCTGAACCGGTGTGGATAACTTCACTCACACCACCAGGTTCAGGAACAGTTACTACACAACCATCAGGCTCCTGAACCGGTGTGGATAACTTCACTCACACCACCAGGTTCAGGAACAGTTACTACATAACAACCATCACGCTCCTGAACCGGTGTGGGTAACTTCACTCACACCACCAGGTTCAGGAACAGTTACTACACAACCATCAGGCTCCTGAACCGGTGTGGATAACTTCACTCACACAACCAGGTTCAGGAACAGTTACTACACAACAACTATCAGGCTCCTGAACCAGTGTGGATAACTTCACTCACACCACCAGGTTCAGGAACAGTTACTACACAACCATCAGGCTCCTGAACCGGTGTGGATAACTTCACTCACACAACCAGGTTCAGGAACAGTTACTACACAACAACCATCACGCTCCTGAACCAGTGTGGATAACTTCACTCACACCACCAGGTTCAGGAACAGTTACTACACAACAACCATCAGGCTCCTGAACCGGTGTGGATAACTTCACTCACACCACCAGGTTCAGGAACAGTTACTACACAACAACCATCAGGCTCCTGAACCGGTGTGGATAACTTCACTCACACCACCAGGTTCAGGAACAGTTACTACACAACCATCAGGCTCCTGAACCGGTGTGGATAACTTCACTCACACCACCAGGTTCAGGAACAGTTACTACACAACAACCATCAGGCTCCTGAACCGGTGTGGGTAACTTCACTCACACCACCAGGTTCAGGAACAGTTACTACACAACCATCAGGCTCCTGAACCGGTGTGGATAACTTCACTCACACAACCAGGTTCAGGAACAGTTACTACACAACAACCATCAGGCTCCTGAACCGGTGTGGATAACTTCACTGACACCACCAGGTTCAGGAACAGTTACTACAGAACAACCATCAGGCTCCTGAACCGGTGTGGATAACTTCACTCACACCACCAGGTTCAGGAACAGTTACTACACAACAACCATCAGGCTCCTGAACCGGTGTGGATAACTTCACTCACACCACCAGGTTCAGGAACAGTTACTACACAACAACCATCAGGCTCCTGAACCGGTGTGGATAACTTCACTCACACCACCAGATTCAGGAACAGTTACTACACAACAACCATCAGGCTCCTGAACCGGTGTGGATAACTTCACTCACACCACCAGGTTCAGGAACAGTTACTACACAACAACCATCAGGCTCCTGAACCGGTGTGGATAACTTCACTCACACCACCAGGTTCAGGAACAGTTAGTGCACAACCATCAGGCTCCTGAACCGATGTGGATAACTTCACTCACACCACCAGGTTCAGGAACAGTTACTACACAACCATCAGGCTCCTGAACCGGTGTGGATAACTTCACTCACACAACCAGGTTCAGGAACAGTTACTACACAACAACCATCAGGCTCCTGAACCGGTGTGGATAACTTCACTCACACCACCAGGTTCAGGAACAGTTACTACACAACAACCATCAGGCTCCTGAACCGGTGTGGATAACTTCACTCACACCACCAGGTTCAGGAACAGTTACTACACAACCATCAGGCTCCTGAACCGGTGTGGATAACTTCACTCACACCACCAGGTTCAGGAACAGTTACTACACAACAACCATCACGCTCCTGAACCGGTGTGGGTAACTTCACTCACACCACCAGGTTCAGGAACAGTTACTACACAACCATCAGGCTCCTGAACCGGTGTGGATAACTTCACTCACACAACCAGGTTCAGGAACAGTTACTACACAACAACCATCAGGCTCCTGAACCAGTGTGGATAACTTCACTCACACCACCAGGTTCAGGAACAGTTACTACACAACAACCATCAGGCTCCTGAACCGGTGTGGATAACTTCACTCACACCACCAGGTTCAGGAACAGTTACTACACAACAACCATCAGGCTCCTGAACCGGTGTGGATAACTTCACTCACACCACCAGGTTCAGGAACAGTTACTACACAACAACCATCAGGCTCCTGAACTGGTGTGGATAACTTCACTCACACCACCAGGTTCAGGAACAGTTAGTGCACAACCATCAGGCTCCTGAACAGATGTGGATAACTTCACTCACACCACCAGGTTCAGGAACAGTTACTACACAACCATCAGGCTCCTGAACCGGTGTGGATAACTTCACTCACACAACCAGGTTCAGGAACAGTTACTACACAACAACCATCAGGCTCCTGAACCGGTGTGGATAACTTCACTCACACCACCAGGTTCAGGAACAGTTACTACACAACAACCATCAGGCTCCTGAACCGGTGTGGATAACTTCACTCACACCACCAGGTTCAGGAACAGTTACTACACAACCATCAGGCTCCTTAACCGGTGTGGATAACTTCACTCACACCACCAGGTTCAGGAACAGTTACTACACAACAACCATCACGCTCCTGAACCGGTGTGGGTAACTTCACTCACACCACCAGGTTCAGGAACAGTTACTACACAACCATCAGGCTCCTGAACCGGTGTGGATAACTTCACTCACACAACCAGGTTCAGGAACAGTTACTACACAACAACCATCAGGCTCCTGAACCAGTGTGGATAACTTCACTCACACCACCAGGTTCAGGAACAGTTACTACACAACCATCAGGCTCCTGAACCGGTGTGGATAACTTCACTCACACAACCAGGTTCAGGAACAGTTACTACACAACAACCATCAGGCTCCTGAACCAGTGTGGATAACTTCACTCACACCACCAGGTTCAGGAACAGTTACTACACAACAACCATCAGGCTCCTGAACCGGTGTGGATAACTTCACTCACACCACCAGGTTCAGGAACAGTTACTACACAACCATCAGGCTCCTGAACCGGTGTGGATAACTTCACTCACACCACCAGGTTCAGGAACAGTTACTACACAACAACCATCAGGCTCCTGAACCGGTGTGGATAACTTCACTCACACCACCAGGTTCAGGAACAGTTACTACACAACAACCATCAGGCTCCTGAACCGGTGTGGATAACTTCACTCACACCACCAGGTTCAGGAACAGTTACTACACAACAACCATCAGGCTCCTGAACCGGTGTGGATAACTTCACTCACACCACCAGGTTCAGGAACAGTTACTACACAACAACCATCAGGCTCCTGAACCGGTGTGGATAACTTCACTCACACCACCAGGTTCAGGAACAGTTACTACACAACAACCATCAGGCTCCTGAACCGGTGTGGATAACTTCACTCACACCACCAGGTTCAGGAACAGTTACTACACAACAACCATCAGGCTCCTGAACCGGTGTGGATAACTTCACTCACACCACCAGGTTCAGGAACAGTTACTACACAACAACCATCAGGCTCCTGAACCGGTGTGGGTAACTTCACTCACACCACCAGGTTCAGGAACAGTTACTACACAACAACCATCAGGCTCCTGAACCGGTGTGGATAACTTCACTCACACAACCAGTTTCAGGAACAGTTACTACACAACCATCAGGCTCCTGAACCGGTGTGGATAACTTCACTCACACAACCAGGTTCAGGAACAGTTACTACACAACAACCATCAGGCTCCTGAACCGGTGTGGATAACTTCACTGACACCACCAGGTTCAGGAACAGTTACTACAGAACAACCATCAGGCTCCTGAACCGATGTGGATAACTTCACTCACACCACCAGGTTCAGGAACAGTTACTACACAACCATCAGGCTCCTGAACCGGTGTGGATAACTTCACTCACACAACCAGGTTCAGGAACAGTTACTACACAACAACCATCAGGCTCCTGAACCGGTGTGGATAACTTCACTCACACCACCAGGTTCAGGAACAGTTACTACACAACAACCATCAGGCTCCTGAACCGGTGTGGATAACTTCACTCACACCACCAGGTTCAGGAACAGTTACTACACAACCATCAGGCTCCTGAACCGGTGTGGATAACTTCACTCACACCACCAGGTTCAGGAACAGTTACTACATAACAACCATCACGCTCCTGAACCGGTGTGGGTAACTTCACTCACACCACCAGGTTCAGGAACAGTTACTACACAACCACCAGGCTCCTGAACCGGTGTGGATAACTTCACTCACACAACCAGGTTCAGGAACAGTTACTACACAACAACTATCAGGCTCCTGAACCAGTGTGGATAACTTCACTCACACCACCAGGTTCAGGAACAGTTACTACACAACCATCAGGCTCCTGAACCGGTGTGGATAACTTCACTCACACAACCAGGTTCAGGAACAGTTACTACACAACAACCATCACGCTCCTGAACCAGTGTGGATAACTTCACTCACACCACCAGGTTCAGGAACAGTTACTACACAACAACCATCAGGCTCCTGAACCGGTGTGGATAACTTCACTCACACCACCAGGTTCAGGAACAGTTACTACACAACAACCATCAGGCTCCTGAACCGGTGTGGATAACTTCACTCACACCACCAGGTTCAGGAACAGTTACTACACAACCATCAGGCTCCTGAACCGGTGTGGATAACTTCACTCACACCACCAGGTTCAGGAACAGTTACTACACAACAACCATCAGGCTCCTGAACCGGTGTGGGTAACTTCACTCACACCACCAGGTTCAGGAACAGTTACTACACAACCATCAGGCTCCTGAACCGGTGTGGATAACTTCACTCACACAACCAGGTTCAGGAACAGTTACTACACAACAACCATCAGGCTCCTGAACCGGTGTGGATAACTTCACTGACACCACCAGGTTCAGGAACAGTTACTACAGAACAACCATCAGGCTCCTGAACCGGTGTGGATAACTTCACTCACACCACCAGGTTCAGGAACAGTTACTACACAACAACCATCAGGCTCCTGAACCGGTGTGGATAACTTCACTCACACCACCAGGTTCAGGAACAGTTACTACACAACAACCATCAGGCTCCTGAACCGGTGTGGATAACTTCACTCACACCACCAGGTTCAGGAACAGTTACTACACAACAACCATCAGGCTCCTGAACCGGTGTGGATAACTTCACTCACACCACCAGGTTCAGGAACAGTTACTACACAACAACCATCAGGCTCCTGAACCGGTGTGGATAACTTCACTCACACCACCAGGTTCAGGAACAGTTACTACACAACAACCATCAGGCTCCTGAACCGGTGTGGATAACTTCACTCACACCACCAGGTTCAGGAACAGTTACTACACAACCATCAGGCTCCTGAACCGGTGTGGATAACTTCACTCACACAACCAGGTTCAGGAACAGTTACTACACAACAACCATCAGGCTCCTGAACCGGTGTGGATAACTTCACTCACACCACCAGGTTCAGGAACAGTTACTACACAACAACCATCAGGCTCCTGAACCGGTGTGGATAACTTCACTCACACCACCAGGTTCAGGAACAGTTACTACACAACCATCAGGCTCCTGAACCGGTGTGGATAACTTCACTCACACCACCAGGTTCAGGAACAGTTACTACACAACAACCATCACGCTCCTGAACCGGTGTGGGTAACTTCACTCACACCACCAGGTTCAGGAACAGTTACTACACAACCATCAGTCTCCTGAACCGGTGTGGATAACTTCACTCACACAACCAGGTTCAGGAACAGTTACTACACAACAACCATCAGGCTCCTGAACCAGTGTGGATAACTTCACTCACACCACCAGGTTCAGGAACAGTTACTACACAACAACCATCAGGCTCCTGAACCGGTGTGGATAACTTCACTCACACCACCAGGTTCAGGAACAGTTACTACACAACAACCATCAGGCTCCTGAACCGGTGTGGATAACTTCACTCACACCACCAGGTTCAGGAACAGTTACTACACAACAACCATCAGGCTCCTGAACTGGTGTGGATAACTTCACTCACACCACCAGGTTCAGGAACAGTTAGTGCACAACCATCAGGCTCCTGAACAGATGTGGATAACTTCACTCACACCACCAGGTTCAGGAACAGTTACTACACAACCATCAGGCTCCTGAACCGGTGTGGATAACTTCACTCACACAACCAGGTTCAGGAACAGTTACTACACAACAACCATCAGGCTCCTGAACCGGTGTGGATAACTTCACTCACACCACCAGGTTCAGGAACAGTTACTACACAACAACCATCAGGCTCCTGAACCGGTGTGGATAACTTCACTCACACCACCAGGTTCAGGAACAGTTACTACACAACCATCAGGCTCCTTAACCGGTGTGGATAACTTCACTCACACCACCAGGTTCAGGAACAGTTACTACACAACAACCATCACGCTCCTGAACCGGTGTGGGTAACTTCACTCACACCACCAGGTTCAGGAACAGTTACTACACAACCATCAGGCTCCTGAACCGGTGTGGATAACTTCACTCACACAACCAGGTTCAGGAACAGTTACTACACAACAACCATCAGGCTCCTGAACCAGTGTGGATAACTTCACTCACACCACCAGGTTCAGGAACAGTTACTACACAACCATCAGGCTCCTGAACCGGTGTGGATAACTTCACTCACACAACCAGGTTCAGGAACAGTTACTACACAACAACCATCAGGCTCCTGAACCAGTGTGGATAACTTCACTCACACCACCAGGTTCAGGAACAGTTACTACACAACAACCATCAGGCTCCTGAACCGGTGTGGATAACTTCACTCACACCACCAGGTTCAGGAACAGTTACTACACAACCATCAGGCTCCTGAACCGGTGTGGATAACTTCACTCACACCACCAGGTTCAGGAACAGTTACTACACAACAACCATCAGGCTCCTGAACCGGTGTGGGTAACTTCACTCACACCACCAGGTTCAGGAACAGTTACTACACAACCATCAGGCTCCTGAACCGGTGTGGATAACTTCACTCACACAACCAGGTTCAGGAACAGTTACTACACAACAACCATCAGGCTCCTGAACCGGTGTGGATAACTTCACTGACACCACCAGGTTCAGGAACAGTTACTACAGAACAACCATCAGGCTCCTGAACCGGTGTGGATAACTTCACTCACACCACCAGGTTCAGGAACAGTTACTACACAACAACCATCAGGCTCCTGAACCGGTGTGGATAACTTCACTCACACCACCAGGTTCAGGAACAGTTACTACACAACAACCATCAGGCTCCTGAACCGGTGTGGATAACTTCACTCACACCACCAGGTTCAGGAACAGTTACTACACAACAACCATCAGGCTCCTGAACCGGTGTGGATAACTTCACTCACACCACCAGGTTCAGGAACAGTTACTACACAACAACCATCAGGCTCCTGAACCGGTGTGGATAACTTCACTCACACCACCAGGTTCAGGAACAGTTACTACACAACAACCATCAGGCTCCTGAACCGGTGTGGATAACTTCACTCACACCACCAGGTTCAGGAACAGTTACTACACAACAACCATCAGGCTCCTGAACCGGTGTGGATAACTTCACTCACACCACCAGGTTCAGGAACAGTTACTACACAACAACCATCAGGCTCCTGAACCGGTGTGGATAACTTCACTCACACCACCAGGTTCAGGAACAGTTACTACACAACAACCATCAGGCTCCTGAACCGGTGTGGATAACTTCACTCACACCACCAGGTTCAGGAACAGTTACTACACAACAACCATCAGGCTCCTGAACCGGTGTGGATAACTTCACTCACACAACCAGTTTCAGGAACAGTTACTACACAACCATCAGGCTCCTGAACCGGTGTGGATAACTTCACTCACACAACCAGGTTCAGGAACAGTTACTACACAACAACCATCAGGCTCCTGAACCGGTGTGGATAACTTCACTGACACCACCAGGTTCAGGAACAGTTACTACAGAACAACCATCAGGCTCCTGAACCGGTGTGGATAACTTCACTGACACCACCAGGTTCAGGAACAGTTACTACACAACAACCATCAGGCTCCTGAACCGGTGTGGATAACTTCACTACACCACCAGGTTCAGGAACAGTTACTACACAACAACCATCAGGCTCCTGAACCGGTGTGGATAACTTCACTCACACCACCAGGTTCAGGAACAGTTACTACACAACAACCATCAGGCTCCTGAACCGGTGTGGATAACTTCAATCACACCACCAGGTTCAGGAACAGTTACTACACAACAACCATCAGGCTCCTGAACCGGTGTGGATAACTTCACTCACACCACCAGGTTCAGGAACAGTTACTACACAACAACCATCAGGCTCCTGAACCGGTGTGGATAACTTCACTCACACCACCAGGTTCAGGAACAGTTACTACACAACAACCATCAGGCTCCTGAACCGGTGTGGGTAACTTCACTCACACCACCAGGTTCAGGAACAGTTACTACACAACAACCATCAGGCTCCTGAACCGGTGTGGATAACTTCACTCACACCACCAGGTTCAGGAACAGTTACTACACAACAACCATCAGGCTCCTGAACCGGTGTGGATAACTTCACTCACACCACCAGGTTCAGGAACAGTTACTACACAACAACCATCAGGCTCCTGAACCGGTGTGGATAACTTCACTCACACCACCAGGTTCAGGAACAGTTACTACACAACAACCATCAGGCTCCTGAACCGGTGTGGATAACTTCACTCACACCACCAGGTTCAGGAACAGTTACTACACAACAACCATCAGGCTCCTGAACCGGTGTGGATAACTTCACTCACACCACCAGGTTCAGGAACAGTTACTACACAACAACCATCAGGCTCCTGAACCGGTGTGGGTAACTTCACTCACACCACCAGGTTCAGGAACAGTTACTACACAACAACCATCAGGCTCCTGAACCGGTGTGGATAACTTCACTCACACAACCAGGTTCAGGAACAGTTACTACACAACAACCATCAGGCTCCTGAACCGGTGTGGATAACTTCACTCACACCACCAGGTTCAGGAACAGTTACTACACAACAACCATCAGGCTCCTGAACCGGTGTGGATAACTTCACTCACACAACCAGGTTCAGGAACAGTTACTACACAACAACCATCAGGCTCCTGAACCGGTGTGGATAACTTCACTCACACAACCAGGTTCAGGAACAGTTACTACACAACAACCATCAGGCTCCTGAACCGGTGTGGATAACTTCACTCACACAACAAGG
>NC_133149.1:58590477-58716989 GCF_048418815.1 Hemitrygon akajei
CTATTTCTACACTAACTACACTAATTTCTACACAATTCAATATCATTCTCCTTAGTGAATACTGAAGAATAGATCCCCCCATCTCTTTTGGCCCCACACGTAGCTGTCCACTCTGATTCTCTAATGGACCAATTTTATCCCTCACTATCCTTTTGCTATTAATATAACTTTAGAAACCGTTTGGATTTATTTTCACCTTACTAGCCAAAGCAACCTCATATCTTCTTTTAACTTTTCTAATTTATTTCTTAAGATTCTTTTTACATTCTTTATATTCCTCGAGCACCTCATTTACTCCATGCTGCCTATATTTATTGTAGATATCTCTCATTTTCCGAACCAATTTTCCAATATCCATTGACAACCATTGCTCTCTCAAACTTTTAGCCTTTCCTTTCTACCTAACAGGAACATAAATATTCTGTACCCTCAAAATCTCACCTTTAAAAGTCCTCCATTTTTTATTACATCGTTCCCGTAAAACAATTGTCCTAATCTTCCGCATCTCCTCAGAATTAGCCTTTCTCCAATGAAAAATCTCAACCTTGGGTCCAGTCCTATCCTTCTCCATAATTATATTGAAACTAATGGCATTGTGATCACTGGACCTGAAGTGCCCCCCAACACATACCTTTGTCACCTGACCTACCTCATTCCCTAACAGGAGATCCAACACTGCCCTTTCTCTAGTTGGTACCTCTAAGTATTGCTGCAAAAAAACTATCCTGCACACATTTTACAAACTCCAAACCATCCAACCCTTTTACAGAATGGGCTTCTCAGTCTATGTGTGGAAAATTAAAATCTCCCACAATCATAACCTTATGCTTCCTAGAAATATCTGCTATCTCCTTACAAATTTGCTCCCCCATTTCTCGCTCCCCATTAGGTGGTCTATAATACGCCCCTATAAGTGTTACTACACCTTTCCCATTCCTCAATTCCACCCAAAATACCTCACTAGTCGAGCCCTCTAATCAATTCTGTCAAAGCACCGCTGTAATATTTTCTGTGACAAGCAATGCGCACGGAACGGGACAAATGGGAGACCTGGGGAGGCAGGAGTGATTCGGCGGCTGATCTTGCTTCACGGATGTGCTAAGATTTAGGGGTATGGAAGCGAATGGTTGGGTGCACAGGGATTTTGAGGTGTCCTTTGCTTTCGGGATGCACACTGATTTAAGGCTTGAATCTACGTTTTCCAGTGAGCACAGATTTGTGGGCTCACACTGATTTGCACAGAGTTGGGTGTGTCGGCGGATTCGGGGGTGCACACTGACTTGTGGGAGCTGTTGGATTTCGAGGAGTATCGAATCTCAAAGTTGTTCCGTTCATACAGACTTCAATAATAAATGCAATATGAACTTTGACTTCTGTTCTTGCTTTTGTTAAATGGAGACAGCCGATTTGTGAACAATTTGTAATTATTCTTGCCTGTGCATGTGGGGGTGTCTGCTGATCCGGACAGGTGACGAGTCTCAAGGCAGTTTCATTCGTACATAAAATAATAAAAAATGGAAGTTGAATTTTGAGCTCTGTTCTTCTTGATTACTTGATGGTTCTTGTACATGCAACACACACACACACACACACACACACACACACACACACACACACACACACACACACACACACACACACACACACACACACACACACACACACACACTCACTCACCTTCTTATCCGCCACTCATGCTCGCAGCCATGTATTTTGACACACACAGGATGCCATGATTAAAACATACTCCCCCCACTGGATTGTTTAATTTGATGGCCATGTGTCAGGGTTAAGGATGGGTCCTAGACGAACCCTGAAATATTCTGACTGACTGAGTCACTGATGTCGTTGGAGGGTTTCATGGATAGAGGAGTGTTTAATCATCACCACAAACAGACGTTTTGTTTTGGAAACCCCCTCGATAGAGTTCCCTAAACATACCTTGCATCCAGAGTTTGTAATCCTGACGAGAATGGTAACGGTCGATGAATCAGTTCAATTTCAAGATAGAATGACACAAATTATATCAATATTCTGTGTCTGAATAATAGTTCCTTTGAAGTACATATATACAGTGGAAACACATTTAATTGATAAAGCAACTCGGAACGTTCAGCCACCTTTGTTGGGACAAATATCTCCCAAAAGTGGTCCAGGGATTGCACCTGCGTGACGCAAATGGTTTGTAAATAATTTTTAAATTATTTTTAAATCTGTTGAAATCTGTCCCCGTGGAGACGATAAATGATATTAAATACGCCAGGCATGTGCTACCTCAACATTTCATTCCGAGAGATCGCCTGTTGTAGAGGGGGACAAATCACTGGACAGAGATTTCCAATGTTGAACATTTCCAATGTTGGATAAGTACGAGAGTGTGGACAGACTTTCTTACCACCTCTTCGGCTCTCTGCCGTGTTCCTTGACACATACAGGGTGCTGTGATTAAAACATGCTCCCCTACACTAGACTGGTGAGTTTGATGGCGATATGTCAGGGTTAAGGGTGGGTCCTGGACGAGCCCCCAAATGTTCTGAGTATGACTGGGTCGCTGAAGTCGTTGAGCGTTTCATGGATAGGAAAGTGTTTATTCATCACCACAAAGAGACATTATTTTTGAAACCCCTTCGGTAGAGTCCTCCAAACATAACCTTCATCAAGGGTTTATGCTCTTGAGGAGATTGGTAAGAGTCGGTGATTCAATACAGTTTCACAAGCTACTATACCATAATTTACTTCCATATTCTGTGTCTGACAAATGGTGCATATGTACAGTGGAAGCACCGTTAGCTGATAAGAGACCTCGGAAGGTTCAGTCACCATTGTTGGGATAAACTAACTCCCACAAATGGTCTAAATATAAATTCATCAGTTTATTCAGAATCTGTCACAGCGAGGATTGCACCTGCTTCACGTATTTGGTTTGTAAGAAAATTAAAAATCTTTTATTTAAAATCTGTAGAAATCTGTCTCCGTGGAGTCGCTAAATGATATTAAAAACCTCAAGCATGTGTAATCTCAACATCTCATTCCGAGAGATCGACTGTAGCACAGGAGGACAAACCACTGGACAGAGAAAATGTCTGCAATGTTGGATATGTACTTGAGTGTGGGGAAAATATTGTACGTGTTCATTGCAGTCATAGGAGTTCCTGGTGAGTGAGCAGAGCAATTCATGTTTGCTATTTCTGTGTGTCAACCTCTGTGATCCTGTTTATGACCATTTTACAAGCTTCCAATTTGATGATCGTTGCATAAGTATCTGTCAGAGTTATCGATACTGTCAGTTCAACATTCTAATTTTTCATATTTAATGACGAGCAGCACTGAATCTCAGCCCCTTCTGTAAGTCACGGAATCGGCTCGAACGCTGTTTTCAGTCATTAATAACACCTTGTCCAGAATTGTACCACTGCTGGGCACAGCCAAATTTCTGTGAAAGTGTGACTGGGAGGGCTGGACATTGGAAAGTTCACTGTTTCTCAGTTATTGATCAGAGAAATTCTCTGGTCCAGACTTTCACGTCTCCCTGTGGAGTCAGTCACAGTCGGATCCGCTGCCTGTTGGTCAATAATTGGGTCTGATTACCTGAAACAGTCTGCATAGATCTGCTGCCGTGTGTTATCGAATTAAACTGCGCTGTAAAATAATCCATTATCCGAGCCACTCAGTCTCTGGCTGCTAATCTGTCCCTCCAGTATTTTGGTGTGTTGCTCCCCTCTGTGTCCCTTCTCGGTCACGGTCACATCAGATGCCGAGATTCCGGAGGGATGGTCATTCAGGGTGAAATCAGTGAAACCGGCTCCATCTGCGAATAGAATCGGGATCAGTAGCGATGGTCATTGTTCTTGCAGCTCTTTTGTTCTTCTTTTTTTTTAATCGCCGATGGTGGAACACATGTCGTTCTATCTCCTCACTGAGGAAGGCAGTCAAAGACATTGTGACCCGTGTCTGCTGTCAGATTAACAGCCGTTCACAGACTCCAACCGTCCCGATCTTTAGCTGAAACCCTATCAGTGTTAAATCCCAGATAATGTCCAGTATCTGCTCTCTCCTCTCTCTCTCTCTCTCTCTCTCTCTCTCTCTCTCTCTCTCTCTCTCTCTCTCTCTCTCTCTCTCTCTCTCTCTCTCTCTCTCTCTCTCTCTCTCTCTCTCTCTCTCTCCCCTCCCTCCCACCCCCCCCCCCCACCCCCCCCCCTCTCTCTCTCTCAGTTTCTCCACAGTGAATCTAATGGCGATTGTGATCCTGTCCCGGGGAAAGTGCGGCCTCTCTACCTGCACCACTCGCTACCTGGTGGCCATGGCAGCGGCGGATCTACTGACCGTTGTCACCAAGGTCATTTTGTATCGAATCAATTGGTATTATTTCCCGAGGAGTTTTCCTGAGCATCACCCTGTGTGCAGTGTTATCGATGTACTGAGGTTCACAGCCACACACTGTTCTGTCTGGTTCACCGTCACTTTCACCTTTGACCGGTTTGTCGCCATTTGCTGCCAGAAGCTGAAAACAAAATATTGCACCCGGGAAAACTGCGGCTGTGGTTCTAACAACAACCGGCGTACTGTTTTGCTTGAAAAACGTTCCTCGTTACTTTACTTGGAAATCCGGGATGATCATCAACAATGTACCGTGGCTCTGTGACACCATGGACAATTATTTCACTGACCACAGATGGGTAGGGTAATGATTGGCTGGATACGGTTTTAACTCTGTTCCTTCCTTTCGCTGGGATCCTGCTGCACAACGCTCTGACAGTCCGGCACATTTTACTGGCCAGTCGGGTCCGTAAGGGGCTGAAGGGTCACAGCAAGGGGGAGAACCGCAGTGGACCCGGAGATGGAGAGCAGGAGGAGGTCTGTGGTTTTACTCTTCGCCCTCCTCCAGCAGCTTCATCCTCCTGTGTATGACACTGGTTGTAAATTTCATATATTTTCAGGGTCTCAGGAAAAGGATTCTGTTTCAATGATTCTGAATGGATCTTTAATCTGCGTCGGGGTTTTGCTGAGTGATTTCAGTTGCTGCACAAACACGTTTATTTACGGAGTGACACAGTCTAAATTTAGAGAGCAGGTGGGGATCGGCGCGGTGAAATATCCGGTCACATCGGTTTTTCAGATCATTCATAAAGGCGCGTCCTAAGCAAAGCCACAGGCGGCCTCTGTGACTCCAGTCCGGGCTCCAGATCCTCACATTCTCCGCCTGATCTCCCGGGTGTTATTCCCGGGCGGATTGTCCCATCGGCCGGCACCTCCTAGACATTGGAGTAGTGTGTGTGGGGGCAGGGACAAAACACCGTCCGGGAGACTCAGAATCTCATTGGCCGTGGAAGACAGTAAACTGCTATCCGGAATGCCGCCCACCGTTTGGTCTGTGGATATCCATCTTTTCCCATTCCCGCCCATCGAACGGACCAGCTAGACGTTTCGAACAAAGCGGGTTGGAACTTGCTGGATGCTGGCTTGCTAATCCAATGTCAATCACCCACTCTCACCCGTCCCTTTGAATAATTGGCTAACGTGAAGTAATAAGGCTTCATACATTTGAGTTATATTCACAATTTCTACCCTGCCCCTTTCCTTATAAAATGGCCACATTACCCCTCTGCTAACTAACCTATCACGTCTTATAACACTATAACCCTGAACAGAAAAGAAATGTTGGTGAACAACTAAGTTTCCTGAATACGTCTAACATCGGGGGGATTTGACAAATCAGAAATAAACTTCGTAGTCTTGACCACGAGAAAGCAGGTTTCTCGCATTCCACCGCAATCGTTTATTCCCATTGTATAACTTCACTGGTAGAGTGGGGTATAGATACCCCACCCATCAGAGCTTCATTTATAGCTTCCCACATAACACCAGTTACATCAAGATACCTTTTTCAGCTTCAAAATAATATTGATTTCCTGAGTAGGACAATATTTCTGAGCAGAGCAATTCACCACATCCGTTTTAAGCATCAGAATCTTCATTTTGTGATTTACAATCCAGCAGTAAATTATCTTTAATGAGAGAGCTGGGATGCCGACATGTGTCCACTGACGTCACTATCTCTTCCCTTACTGGAAACACTTTATAACGATTCGCTTTAACTATTTACAAGACTGACTGACGTTCATATTAACTAATCATAGTCTGAGTTCTCATTTGACCGAAAGGCACCGCAGCCAGTGACAGCAGGGGATAGAGGTACGTTTGAGCTACGATAGACCTGGTGGAATTCTGCCGTGTACTCAGCTTCTCCGTTTCGGCTCCATCGCCATGGCGGAGTTCAGCGGGTTGCTGCAGTCAGTGGTCGCCGGCCTCGGCTTTGACAAGGACGGGCGTGATTACCCTCCGGCGTCTTGATGAGTCCTTTCCGGCAGATGTTTATGGAGGCTGAGGAAGAGTGTTGAAGCACAGAGGGAGTGAAGAGGTGAGACCATTGGATCTGAACTGCCAGACAGACACGTGGCCCCGCCAGTTTGACAGCTGCCGCCGATTTTGCGCGGTACCCGACGGAAGTTGTCGTTCCTATGCAAAGCGGGTGTTATTGAACAATTTGTGTCATTTGTCACCCTTTATATCATCCAACAAGTGCATCGTGACCGTGGGGCCTAATTGCCTCTATCGCGTCTGCTGCACCACCATCTCTGGCATTTATTCCAGACACACACCTCTACGAGCATGAAAAATAAAACTTGCAAAACATATCTCCTTTAAACATCCGAGTCGTTTAACATTACTGTCTAACATAAGGCTTTTGCGACAGCAGCGTGGGGAAAAGATACAAAATTACAATAAATTTCAAACTACATAAATGATGCAAAAGAGACACATCAGTTAGTATTACCCATTTCACCTTAAATACAGTCCTTCTGGCATCAGACAAATATAGGTTACCCACTCTTTCCGTTCCTCTCATATTCCGATAATCTTCTGTCAGGCTTCCCTCGACCTCTGCCGTTCCTGAGAACATATCCCTAAACTGTCTAAGCTCCTCTTATCCAGGCAGCATCCTGGTAAACGTTTTCCACTCACCGTCCAAAACCTTCACATTTTTCCTATTATAGAATGGTAACTGGGCAGGGCAGGAACTCAGTGTATCAATACTAAAGACAAGCAGTCCCGCATCGTCTTTACCAACCCATCGCCCTGTGTAGACACTTTTAGGCAGTTATGAACTGGGATCCTCCATAATCTTTGTGAATTTCCTCCGCAGTACTCCTGCAGAAAATATCCTTTGTATAGAAATCTAATCGGAACCGAATGCAACATTTCAAGAAACATCCCAGGCCAGGCACCACCGATTGAGCGGAACAGAGATGACGTTTCGGGTGATGCCCTTCACTGTCAACCTTCACACTGGCCCTTCCAGGCTGACCTGCTGTTCCCTCAGCCTGCATCTCTCCCATCTTCCCTGAGCCATGCATTTGCTTGAATTGTTATCTCTGTCACACTGGCACAGGAGCCGAAGGGACTTTTCCTGCTCTCAGGGTTTATGACTAAACCTTTCCGATCTTGTACTGATCAATATAATTGTTTTTAAATTTCTATAAGTAAGGAACCACGAAGGAGTTAGTGTTTGGCCTCTCAATGAGCGGTCAAGTGGATAACTTCCCAGTGCCGAGTGGGATATACTGCACGTTATTCAGTGAGGTAGGTTGATGAAGTTACTGTGGACATGACAAATATAGTTCTGGTCTCTCCAGCCACAAGCAAACTCCCAGAAAAGCGATGATGAATGTTATTATATTATTTAAGAAGGGTGATACATAATCCTCAATAATATAGACACACGTCAGGGGTTGGGAGATTACTGAAGAGGACTTTTATGGATTCGATGTGGATTTACCGAACACGACACATAAGCAGACGTTCGGCTCTTGCAATCTGTGATGACGTTTTCCAGTCTAGCCCTATTGACCTGTACCAGGACCATAGCCTTTTGTACCCCACCCATCCATGTACCAATCCTGAATTTTTCAAATGAGCCTCTTTTCACCACTTACTCATGCACTCATTCAACACACACACTGCACTCTGAGTAAAGACGTTCGCTCTCATGATCCCCTTAAAGATTTCACCTTTTACTATTAACCTACGACCTATTGTTCGTGTCTCACCCGACCTGAGGTGGAAAAATCTCAGTTTGGGTGAGACTAAACCTGCTGAATCTTTCACTCCAACCCAGTTTCTCCAATTCTGCAGGCATTATTATAAAACTTCTCAGTCAACATTCACGCTTCTTGATATCTTTCTAATACTCCAGGGTTTTCCACAAGAGTGTCCTTTACTCTTTAGCATTCCAATTCGTGTACTCAGTACTTTGATTCATGAAGGCCGATGTGCCAAAGGCTCTCTTCATGACCGTACTTTGGAATTATAGACCTGTATTCCCAGATACCTCTGTTCTCCGCAGACCACAATCCCCTACTGTAAGTCCTACTCTGGTTATTCCTGGCGATGGGTAACACCTCACACTGGTCTACATTATATTCCAACTGCAGAATTCGCAGTCCATTTATCTGGCTGCGACACTCATCAGAAATTTTGAGGTGGCTGAGGAAGAATGTTGATCGCTGTGACCGTCGGGAGCTGTAGTTTCTGTGCAAACCAGATGTTATTCTAAAGCAATTGAACTGGTCGTTTCATGTCTTACTGATCTAATCCCTTCTGCCAACACAAGGACCACATCCCTCCGTTATCTACACATTCATGTGGAATCTAATCGCCTCCATCGTATACGCCTCCGCCACCACCTCTGGCATTCATTCCAGGCACTTACCACAGTGAGTATGAAGAACAAAACTTGCAACGCATTCTCAGGTTTAATATTGCTCTACCATAAGGTGTTTGTTTTATAGCAGCCGTGTCGTAAAGATACAAAAATACCCTGATTTTTTTTAAAAAACAGATAAATAGTGCAAAAAGTACCAGTGAAATAGTGTTCCTCTTTCTCCTGAAATGTGGTAGTGTTTCAATGAAGTGGTGTTTCTCCTTTCTGCTGTGCACGCTCTCTAGTATTAGACATATCCTCCTTAGGGAAAAGTACCGGTGGTTCAGATTGGCTGTGAGTCGCAATAAAATAAATATCCTGCCCCGATGAATTTCTGCAAGAGCTCTATCGACCTCAGCCGCTGTAGAGAAAATATCCCTAAATTGCCCAAACTCTCCTCATCCGGGAAGCATCCTGGTAAACCTCTTCTACACACCGTCCAGACCTCCAGAGTTTCCGTCTAACAGGACTTCAATACTTCAGCACGACAAAACTGAAGATTATAAAAGTACAACATAACCACCGGGCACTGTATCTCAGTGCCTCGAGTACTAAAGACAAACAGGCCCAAGATCCATTCCATCACCCTGTGCAGCCACTTTCACGGAGTTACGAGCTAGGATCCGCAACAATTCTTGTGAATCTCCTCTGGAGTTCTCCAGCACAAAATATCCCCTCTGCATCAACTCTATCAAAACCTTTCGCTATTAGATAGGTTTCAATGAGGACACCCCTCGTTCTTCTGAAATGCAATGTATACAGACCCAGAGCCAGCAAACATTCTTTATATGACAAGCCTTTCAAAGCTGGAATCATTTTCGAGAACCTCCACTGCAGATACGGCCCAGTGCATCACGGGTAAAGCCCTCCCAACCACTGAGCACATCTACATGAAATGCTGTCGTAGGGAAATAGCATCGAGCAATGGAGATCCCCACCACCCAGGTCATGCTGATATCAGCAGATAGAAGGTACAAGGGTATCAGGACATGGACCACAAGTTTCAGGAGAGTTACTACCCTTCCACCACATCAGGGTCTTGAATAATAAGGGATCACTGCACTCAACTTCACTTGCCCCATCATTGAAATATTCCCAGAACCAATGATCTCACTTTATGGCACTCTATATCTCATTATCTCATGTTCTCGTTATATATTGTTATTTATTTATATTTCCATTTGCACAGTTTGCAGTCTTTTGTACTCTGGTTGATCTCTCATTGATCCTGTTATAGTTACTAATCTGTAAATTGCCTGACTTTGCCCTCTAAAATGAATCTCAGGGTTGTATATCGTAACGATAATGTACTTTGATAATAAATTTACTCTGAACTTTTGTTTATTTATTTATTTATTAATTTTTAAGAGAATTACATAAAATGAATAGAATATTAGAATAGTGAAAAATTAATATTGCCCCTCTCCCCTTAACCCTCCCCCCCTTAGACCCCTATCTGAAAAAAAGAAAAGAAATAAAAAAGAAAAAAGAAAGAAAGAAAAAAGATAGAAAGATTGCCTGGATATCGGAGGATCCCCACATGCTCCATGGATTTCAAAATAACTTCAGCTTTTATTTTCCCCAAATATCTTATAATTTTATCTTCAAAGGACCTACATATTTAATCCTATCTTTTGTAAATAGGGGTGCCAAAATTTTCAAAAATATATATTATTCATTTCTTAAATTATAAGTATTTTAAGTGGAATGCAGCTATATATTTCATTATTAAAACGATCCATAGTTAAATATGAATCTGATTTCCAAGTAACTGCAATAGCCTTTTTGGTTACTGCCAATGCAATTTGTATAATTTTTTTCTGATATTTATTCAATTTAGGTTTCGGTATTATCCCTTCAATATCACCTAATAAAGATAATATTGGGGCTATGTGGGAGTTGTATTCTAATCTTTGTTCCAGTAAAAGTCTTAAATTTATCCAAATGTTTGAATTTTAGAACAGGACCAAGTAGAATGTAAAAAGGTACCAATTTCTTGATTACATCGAAAAACATTGGTCAGATAAATTTGAATTTAATCTATTTATTTTCTGTGATGTTATATATAATTGATGTAAAAAATAAATTGTACTAATCTAAGTCGGACATTTATTGTATCTATCATACTATCAAGACATAGTCTTGACCAATTATTTTTCATCAATTTTAATATTCAAATCAGTTTCCCATTTTTGTCTTGATTTATGTCCCTGTTTAATTGTCTGTTTTTGAATCAAATTATACATACAAGATGTAATTTTTTTAATTTTTCCTTTTTGAATTAAGATTTCTATTTCATTAGGTTTTGGCATTAACATTGTTTGACCCAGTTTATCTCGTAAATAGGCCTTTAATTGAAAATAACAGAAAAGGGTGTTAATTGATATTTTATATTAATTGTTAATTGATCAACCGACATCAATATACCACCTTCAAAAACAGAACCCTATATATCTGATCCGTTTTTGAAACCAGTTATGTAAAAGTTGATTATCCATTGTGAAAGGAATAAGCCTATTTTGAATTAAAGTTCTTTTTGCTAGTAAGCATTTCTTTATTTCATCATCCATATTTACCTTATTCCATAAATCAACCAAATGTCTTAATATAAGAGATTCTTTCTCTTCTCATATCCATTTGGATTCCCATTTATTTATAAAATCTTCTGGAATATTTTCTCCTATCTTATCTAGTTCTATTCTAATCCATGCCGGTTTTTCTTCATCAAAAAATATGCAATAAATCTAAGTGGATTTGCTTTGTAATAATTCTTAAAATTTGGAAGTTGTAACCCTCCTAAATCAAATTTACATGTCAATTTTTTCAACGATATTCTTGACATCTTTCCTTTCCAAAGAAACTTCCTCACACATTTCTTCAATTCTTGAAAAAAACGACTGAAGCAGTTGTATTGGTAATGTTTGGAATAAATATTGCAATCTAGGATATATATTCATTTTTACAGCATTAACTCTACCTAATAATGTTATTGGTAACATCATCCATTTATCAAGATCTTCTTTTATTTTTTTTCAATAATGGCAAATAATTTAGTTTATATAAATTCTTTATATCATTATCGACTCTTATATCTAAATATTTTATACCATTTGTTGGCCATCTAAATTGAGTTACTAGTCGACATAGACTATAATCTCCTTTGGTATGGGGTAAAATTTCACTTTTATCCCAGTTTACTTTATACCCAGATATTTTCCCATATTCTTCCAATCTAAATGATAATTTTTTTGCAACGATCGCAATGGGTTTGTTAAATAAATCAGAACATCATCAGCAAATAAATTAATCTTATATTCTTCTTGGTTAACTCTGAAGAATATTTCTAAGTCCGTTCTCATTATTTCAGCTAATGGTTCTACCGCCAATACAAATAAGGCAGGTGATAATACGCAGCCTTGTCTAGTTGACCTTGTTAAGTGAAATGATGTTGAAATTTGATCATTTGTCACTACTTTAGCCTGAGAGCTAATATTTAAGGTTTTAATCCATTTTATAAAAGATTTTCCTAACTCATATTTTTCCAATACCTTAAATAAAAATCCCATTCCAAGCTATCAAATGCTTTTTCTGCATCCAAAGCAACTGCCACACTCATTTCCTTTCTTTTTTGTGCCAGATGAATTATGATAAGTAACCGAGTTACATTATCCGTCGATTGTCTATTTTTAATAAAGCCTGTTTAATCCATATGTATTAATTTTGGTAAATATTGGGATATTCTATTAGATAAAAATTTTGCTATTATTTTATAATCTGTATTCAACAAAGAGATAGGCCTATATGATGTTGGTTTTAAAGGATCTCTATCTTTTTTTGGCAGTATTTGTGTTGCCTTTATGGCATTTGTTTAGTTTATTATATTTTCGCTTTAGTAATTCGTTTGTTATCGTTTTCTAGTTAAAGTTAAGATTGTTTAAAGTAAATTCGTTGTCTGTGATATATCGCGGCATGCGATGACGTCACATCCGGTTTCGCCGCGTCTTGTGGGAAAATACCGGTTTGGAGAAACGGGAAGGAGGGGGCTCACATGTGCAGGATCAGCGCGAGAAAAGTTTTCTTTCTACGCACTAGAAACATCAGTGAAGCAACGCCGTAAGTTCACGAGATAATCGATATGTTGAATTAAAAATGGTAACGCTGACTCTGTTAAAAGTAATGACGGTTGATAAGGTTTATGTTTTTGTTATTTAAAGAGTTGCGGATAGTTTGTGTTGACGTGTATTTAAAGCAGTCAATGGCGTAGGTAGATTCTGACTGTACGTTGCACTTTCATCTAATATAGTTGTTGTAGTTTTACTTTTGCAAGTATTCACGATGTAAATGTGTTATCAAGAATGAAACTAACACTGTACATATTTTGTATTGTTTTATCAGCAGTTTTTACCATACGTTAATGTGGAAGAGTGAACAGTAAACGGTTAATCTTACTGGGACCGCCTCATTGACTGGTTTATGCTTGGTGTTTAGTTCAGAGTTCTTTTACACCTGAACGAGAACACTACAGTGAAAACGCGGCATTATCAGGTGTTTCAAATGCTGCAATAACAACTCGATCCAGCATCAAGTCGTTGCCATCCAGCGACAGGGGCAGTAGGGCATCATCAAGTAAGGCTGCCCAAGCAAGAGCTAAGGCAGAAGCCGCCAAGGTGCGAGCGTTGTACGCCGAACAAGAAGCAAAATTGAAAAAGGAAGCTGCTGCCAGAGAAGCCGAAATCCAGAAGGAAGCGGCTGCCAGAGAAGCCAAAAACCAGTTGGAAAGGGTAAGGATAGCGTCAGAGTTAGAAGTGCTGACGCTACACCGAGAAGCCGAAGCTGCCAGGGTGGAAGCAGAGTTAATACAAAATGCTGAAGAAATGCATGATCTGGTTGACGTAAAATCTACTTCAGAAAAGATCAGATTGGAACGCACAAGCGACTATGTCGAACTCAAATAGACCGGAAGATTCGTTCTTCGTCTCCACACTTATACGCTAACGCCCCATTTCATAAGGAGTCTCCGAGAGGCCCAATTGCATCACATTCACCTGAGGAAGACAATTTACCCTTGCAACTCCGCGATGAATTCAAGAATGAAAGGACCGATGACAAATACTTCTCGACACCAAACTTACCAGATTTGGCGAGAACAGAGGCAAAGGCTGAATTCAGGACAGCAAATTCCATAACAGATGTACGCCCTCAGTCATATACCCGCCGACATATTCCCCAGCCCGCATGCCACTTGCAGTTGAACCCTGGGCACAGTATTTAGCACGACGAGATCTCGTCACTTCAGGACTATACCAGTTTGACGATAAACCTGAAAATTACCGAGCATGGTACTCCACATTCGCCAACGCTATCCACGGAGTCCAGCTCAGAGCAACCCAAGAGTTGGATCCTATGGCGAAATGGCTGAGAAAAGAATCATGCGAACAGGTGAGACGCATACGCTCAGTGTACATTAACAACCCCAAGCTAGCCTTAAGCAAAGCACGAGAGAGACTTCGGGAGTGCTATGCGGCCCCTGAAATTATTGAAGCGGCACTATTTGGACGTCTGGAAAATTTTCCTAAGGTGTCAGCCAAGGACCACACTAAGTTAAGAGAGCTCGGAGATTCAAGGCACCAAAGAATATGGCTATTTAACTGGTCTATCATACCTAGATACTTCATACGGGATTAGACAAATCGTGGACAAACTTCCATTTGGGCTGCAGGAAAGGTGGGTGTCTGTTGTCTCAGAGTACAAGGAAGAGAACGAAGGTCGATTCCCTCCCTTTGAGTATTTCACTAGGTTTGTGTGCAAGGAGGTGAAGAAGCGAAAGACCCTAGCTTCATGAGTCCAGGTAGCAGTACAATTTACACCAAGCCAGTTAAATCCACTTCGAATAATTTTAACATCAATAAACCTGTCTCAGTGCTTAAGACTGAAGTCTTTACAACTAACAATGACCCTAGCAAGAATTGTCCATTGCATAACAAACCTCACCCCTCAAAAAATGCAGAACGTTTAGGAAAAAAATCCTTGAAGAGAGAATGGCCCTTCTCAAGGAGAAAAAAAATATGTTTTAAATGCTGTTCCTCTACCTCTCACCTTGCTAGAGAGTGTACGATCGCCGTGAAGTGCTCGGAATGTAATAGCACTAATCACGATGGGGCCATGCATCCCGGCCCGTTACCGCAAACCGACAAGCCTCCTTCACCCTCGCAACAGGACGGTGGGGAGGGAGATGCTCACTCCAAGACACCTGTTGTCAGCTTGAGCTGTACAGAAGCTTGCGGTCCAGCTCAGTCAAGCCATTCTTGTTCAAAGATCTGCCTCACTAAGGTGTACCCTAAGGGAGCCAAAGACAAGGCCATCAAAGCCTATGTAATTCTGGACGATCAGAGCAATCGCTCACTAGTCAGACCAGAGTTCTGTGACTTGTTCAACATTGAGAGTAATTAGTTCCCATACTACCTTAGAACTTGCTCAGGCAACATGGAAACTTATGGAAGGAAGGCAGAAGGCTTCCAGTTCGAGTCGCTGGATGGTAAAGTTGTTATCTGTCTCCCTCCGCTCTTAGAGTGCAATGAAATTTTGAATAACCGCACTGAGATCCCGACGCCAAGTGGAGTCCTACACCAGCCACATCTCCACCACATTGCCAAGCACATCCCAGAAATGGATCCAAAAGCAGAAATACTCCTGCTATTAGGAAGAGACGTTCTCCAGGTGCACAAGGTTAGGCAGCAGGTCAATGGACCACACGACACCCCCTTTGTGCAACGCCTGGATCAGGGTTGGGAGGTAATAGGAGACATGTGCCTTGGCATTGTACACAAACCGACAGTTAATACACTCAAGGCCAATGTGCTAGAGAGTGGCCGCCATTCCATTTTTCAACCCTGCACAAGTCTCATGCGTATCAAGGAAGCACGACAAGGCTTTAACAAATGTAAAGTAACCGACAAGACGCTGGGTCAGTCAGTCTTCGCTCAAACTGAGCATGATAATAAACTTGCTTCATCAGCACAAGACGCCATTTTCTTAAAAATAATGGACACCAAGGTCTTCAGAGATGAAGCAAATAATTGGGTCGCCCCACTACCTTTCAGAGCACCACGCCAGTGCTTGCCAAACAACAAAGAGCAGGCAGTCAAGCGGTTCACGTCCTTGCAAAAAACCCTGAAAAGGAAACCTGAGATGCAGCAACAATACGTAGCATTTATGGAGAAGATCTTCACTAATGGACATGCTGAAGTAGCACCGCCACTGAGGGAAGGCGAGGAGTGCTGGTACCTCCCAACCTTTGGGGTTTACCACCCACAAAAGCCCAATCAGATCAGGGTGGTCTTTGACTCCAGTGCTCAGTGCGCTGGTATCTTCCTTAATGACGTGCTCCTTACAGGCCCCGACCTCAACAATACCCTTCTCGGGGTCCTGCTGCGCTTCCGGAAGGAGAAGGTCGCAATCTTAGCAGACATCCAGCACATGTCCCATTGTTTCTTAGTACAGGAGGACCATTGCAATTCCCTCCGTTTCTTATGGCACAAATGTAACTTCCTTCGCACTGCGGACGAATTGGCCCAGGCAAAGGACGTCATCTATAAAGCAACTCAAAGAGCGGCTTTTGCAGGGGAGTTTTCAGCTCTCCAAGCTAATAAACCAATACCAAAGGACAGGCCTTTGAGGAAATTCAACCCGATCCTGAAGAACGATTTCATCTGCATCGGAGGCCGGTTAATACACTCTCACCTTCCAGCTGCAGAAAAGAGTCCAGTAATCCTGCCCAAAGACAGCCATGTGTCCTTACTGCTCACTCGCCATCACCATGAACAGGTGAATCATCAGGGCCGTCACCTGACGGAAGGAGCAATAAGGGCAGCGGGACTGTGGATCTTGGGAGGTAAAACACTGATCAATTCAGTACTTCATAAGTGCGTAACCTGCAGGAAACTGTGAGGCAGGTTGGAAGTTCAACGTATGGCGGACCTCCCACCAGAACGCGTCGAAGCCTGTCCCCCTTTTACATATGTGGGGCTCGATGTATTTGGTCCCTGGACTATCACTACGAGACGCACCAGAGGAGGACAAGCAGAGAGCAAGCGGTGGGCCATCATGTTTAGCTGCATGAGTTCAAGAGCGGTACACATTGAGATCATCGAATCTTTACATACATCCAGCAGCATTAACGCTCTCAGGCGCTTCTTTGCGCTAAGAGTCCCTGCAAAACAGTTAAGGTCTGATTGCGGCACGAACTTTGTTGGAGCGTCCAAGGAGCTGGGGATGGAAAAAACGGTGCAAAGGTACCTCAGTGAGCAGGGATGCAACTGGGAGTTCAACACACCGCGCGCCTCTCACATGGGAAGCGCATGGGAGCGGATGATTGGTATCGCCAGAAGAATTCTATATCAATGTTTCTGCAGCAACACACCCGATTGACCCTCGAGGTACTGTGCACACTAATGGCAGAGGTCACAGCCATTATAAATGCACGACCACTCCTACCTGTGTCTTCTGACCCGGAAAACCCATTCATACTCTCGCCATCAATGCTCCTTACGCAGAAGGCAGGACCACCCCCCCACCCCACCCATTCACCAGGGGACTTCTCTGATAAGGATTTGTACACAAAGCAATGGAGACAGGTCCAGGCTCTGGCAAATCGGTTCTGGTCCCAAGGTGATGTGAAAATTTACCAAAGGCCGGTTACAGAAGTCATTCTACTTCTACCTAAGGACTGATGTAGAGACTGAAGTTTTGTATTATGTTCATTGTGACCCTACGAAGGTCAAGCGGGGAGTGTGTTGCTTTTATGGCATTTGTTTAGTTTATTATATTTTCGCTTTAGTAATTCGTTTGTTATCGTTTTCTAGTTAAAGTTAAGATTGTTTAAAGTAAATTTGTTGTCTGTGATATATCGCAGCATGCAATAACGTCACACCCGGTTTCGCCGCGTCTTGTGGAAAAATACCGGTTTGGAGAAACGGGAAGGAGGGGGCTCACATGTGCAGGATCAGTGCAAGAAAAGTTTTCTTTCTACGCACTAGAAACATCAGTGAAACAACGCCGTAAGTTCACAAGATAATCGATATGTTGAATTAAAACTGTTAACGCTGATTCTGTTAAAAGTAATGACGGTTGATAAGGTTTATGTTTTTGTTATTTAAAGAGTTGCGGATAGTTTGCGTTGAAGTGTATTTAAAGTAGTCAATGGCGTAGGTGGATTCTAACTGTATGTTGCACTTTAATGTAATATAGTTGTAGCTTTACTTTTGCAAGTATTTACGATGTAAATGTGATATCAAGAAGGAAACAAATACTGTATATATTTTGTATTGTTTTATCAACAGTTTACACCATACGTTAATGTGGAAGAGTGAACAGTAAACAGTTAATCTTACTGCGATCCTGTCTTCATTGACTACGGTTTACCTCGGTCTTCAGTTCAGAGTTCTTTACTCCCGTGCGAGAACACTACAGTACTATTATGATCGCTGTCGAAAAAGATTGTGGGAGTTTATGCGTTCTCCCCACTTGATATATTAACTCAATTAAAGGAGGGATTAATAAATCTTTAATATTTTGATAAAATTCAAGCGGTCAAACCGTCTTCTCCTGGGAATTTATTACTCTGAAGTGTTCCTAAAGCCTCTTCAACCTCTTTTAATGTAAAGGGAATATCTAGTCCTTTCTGTTCTTCCAAATTTAATTTTGGAAGAGTTATTTGTGATAAAATATTGTCTATCTCAGCAATCTCATTTTGTGATTCTGATTGATATAATTCGGAGTAATTTTTTTTAAAAGTTTCATTAATTTCTGAAGGTTTATAAGTAATCTTATTTGCACTTGTTCTAATTGCATTTATTGTTTTAGAAGCCTGTTCTGTTTTCAACTGCCAAGCAAGACTTTTGTGTGATCTTTCACCTAATTCGTAATATCTCTGTTTAGTTCTCATAATTACTTTTTTCTGTTCCATACGTCTGGAATGTATTATATTGCAATTTTTTATTGACAAGTTGTTTTCGCTTTCCTTCTGTCGGATATCTTTGGGATTCTTTTACTAATCTTGTAATCTCTTTTTCTATTTGATCTATTTCTACCATATATTCCTTCTTAATTTTAGAAGAATAACTTATTATCTGACCCCTGAAATATGCTTTAATCGCTTCCCATAATATAAGTAATGAGGCAGTGTTTTCCGTCTTAAAGATCAGTAAGGTGTATAATTCCTCAGAGCCTGGTCGGATATACCGCAGATTATTGAGAGAGGCAGGAGAGGAGATTACTGGGGAGTTAAACAATATATTTGTGTTCTCTTCAGACAAAAGGAAGATCACTGAATGTCACTGAAGATCGCCCCGATGAATGTTATTCATAGTTTAAGAAGTGGAATTGATATTCCTGGAAAACATAGACTGGAGAGTCTCACGTCAGGGGTAGGGACGTTACTGGAGAGGATTCTCAGGGATAGGATGGAGAGTTATCGAACTCCACTCACATAAACAGAACCCCTGGTTCTTCTGATTCGTGATGGCCATTATTTTGTGTCTAGTCCCATTAACCTGCACCAGGGCCAACGTTTAATGCCCTTCGCATCCATGTAGCTGTCCGAATGTCTACTAAATGTTGCAATTTAACCTGCATTCACCACTTCTCTTTCTACACTCACACTGCCCTCTGGGTAGAGAAGTTATGAAGAGGAACTTACTGCTGTTCACCCTCTCAACTCCAGATCCATGGATCTAAATAGGGGCTCACCTGTCTCCATTCCTCCTGTACTCCACAACCAGCTCATTTGTTTTTGCGACACTGAGGGAGAGGATGTTTTCGTGACACCACTGTGTCAAGGTGATGACGTCATCTCTGTAGGCTGCCTCGTTATTACTTGAGCTTCGGCCAATCAGTGTAGAGTCGTGAACAAATTTAATTAGCAGATTGAAGCTGTAGGTTGCGATACAGTCATCGGTATACAGAGTAAAGGAGGGGTCTCGAGACACAGTCCTGAGGGGCACCTGTTTTAAGGGTCAGAGGGACAAAGGTGGGGGAGCCCAGTCTAACTACCTGCTGGCGATCTGACGGGAAGTCCAGGATCCAGTAACACAAGACAGGGTGAGGGCCGAGTCTGCAGGGAATTATTCACTCTTCACCTAGGTAACGTTCAGGGAAAGGTCTCACTCGTGATGTAACGGGTTCTCTGTAGCAGCAGTGTTTGGGTTATGATTGGAGATGACGCGGGTTTGGAATGTTTGACGTCCAGTGGTTTTGCCCGAGAGCGAGGCATCCGTGGGCTTGTTCTCGGCAGAAGATGGAGAGAGAAGATGCCAGGCCGGGGAAGTGTAGACTGCGGGACGGAGTGGACTTGGAATGGGGTCGGGTGTCGACGGCGCCCGGGGTAAATCGATGGAGAGCGAACGGACGGGAAAACAGTGAGCTCCAACGTGCGCGTTAGACTGTTTCATTACAATGGGCCCTCTTTCATTTGGTTTTCTTCACTGACCCTATGGTCAAATAAAAAATTATAAAGCGCAATGGTTTAATTGCATGTTGTGTTATTTAGTAGTACTGATTTGTAACCGGGCAACACATCACGCAACATCCACATAAACGATATTTCTCAAGTTTGGCTGGGCCGGAGGCTGTCTTTCCCTGGTCTCACACCGCTAGCCGAACCTGAGGGCGACAATTGTGGGGGTAACGCTCGGGATTGATTTCGATGGATCTTCTGTGATTGCGCTGAGCATTAAATCAGCGGGTTAGCACGAGGAAATCTGTAGATGCTGGAAATTCAAGCAACAGACACAAAATGCTGGTGGAACACAGCAGGCCAGGGAGAAGCACTGTCGACGTTTCGGGCCAAGACCCTTTGTCAGGACTAACTGAAAGGAAAGATATTAAAAGATTTGAAAGTCGGAGGGGGAGAGGAAAATGCGAAAGGATATGAGAAGACCTGAGGTGTGGGGTGAATCTGAGAGCCGGAAAGGTGATTGGCAAAAGGGATACAGAGCTGGAGAAGGGAAAGGATCATGGGACGGGAGGCCTAAGGAGAAAGAAAGGGGGAGGGCAGCACCAGAGGGAGATGGAGAACAGGCAGAGTGATGGGCAGAGAGAGAGAGAGAAAAAGAGAGGAGGGGGGAGAAATCTAAACACATTAGGTTTGGGGTAAGAAGCAAATCAATGTGCAGCCCCATTTCCATGTGCACTACCAAACCCGCTGGCATCCCCACAAACGCATCAGATTATCCCAGAGCAGGAATCATAAAATAGGTGCCTCCATCTTAAAATGTTCTAACTTCAAACTGTATTAATTATTAAAGTATCTATGTGCGTCTGCTTCACTCTGTGATTATATCCGTCCGCATGTGTGTCTGTCCTCTTTGTGTGTGTTTGTGTCAGATACTAGCCAGCAGACAGCACTCGGTGTTTGTCGAGACAGCGCGCCTACTTTGGACACCTGACTAGTGTTGAGGAAACCCTTCAGGGCACCAGAAGGACGTGTGTACGCTGGTTCGGGGAATTATACAACATTGTATTGTTTGTATGGGATACACAATATCATGGATTTTATTCTGAAGAGGGGAGATCTCGGAGAGTCTCTGCTGTTACCAACCCGCAGG
The DNA here is from genome assembly GCF_048418815.1 of Hemitrygon akajei. Classification (NCBI taxonomy): domain Eukaryota; kingdom Metazoa; phylum Chordata; class Chondrichthyes; order Myliobatiformes; family Dasyatidae; genus Hemitrygon; species Hemitrygon akajei. Next base: position 58,611,841 of record NC_133149.1, read on the forward strand.
TTTCGTTTACTGTGGACTGACGCTTTAAGCGCCTGAGTGAGGCGGGAGTATGACGTCATTCTCAGGTTGTCGCGGTGTGTGCAGAAGAAAATACAGAGACACAGGGAGAGGGAGAGGGAGAGAGAAGGTGAGGGAGGGAGAGGGAGAGGGGAAAGGGAGGGAGAGAGAGTGAGAGACAGAGGGAGAGGGAGAGAGGGGGAGAGAGAGAGAGAGAGAGAGAGAGAGGAGAGAGAGAGAGAGAGAGAGAGAGAGAGAGAGAGAGAGAGGAGAGAGAGAGAGAAAGAGAGAGAGAGAGAGAGAGAGAGAGAGAGAGAGAGAGTGAGAGAGAGAGAGAGAGAGAGAGAGAGAACAGCTACTTTGGCAGTCTTCGCAAGACTTGGAACTACGAACTACCGGGGCAAGTTTGCTCCAGAATGTGTGATTGTCACTTCGTATAATCCACAGGAGTGGATTTTGGGTTATCTTGTGGGACCACTTACGTGTTAACCCTTGCCTGGGTATGTTGTGTGGTAACCTCTGGAAGAAGATATTCCTGTGACAGGTCGTTTTCGGTGATAATTCGTATGTGGATTTGGAACGGTGACGGACAAGATCTACGGCGGCTGTTATCTCGTTTTTCCAGCGTGGAACCTGTGGAATACTTGGTACTTGCCTTCTCTCTCCAGTACAAAGTGCATTGCGAATATCTCTTCCCCATCATTTATTCCGTGGATGACTGAATTTTCCTGCTTTACCATCGCAAGACTCTGAGCCTTATTCCCCCAAGCTCAATAGTTGGGAGTTATATTTACACAAATACAAACAAAACATTGTTAACTTTGGTTTATCTTGGTTAGGTTACTATATTACAAGTAGTTACTAATAAAGACAGTGGTTTTAACATCAAAACCAGACTCCATGTGTAATCTATTGCTGTTGGTTCGTTTCTAAAACGTTACATTTGGTAACACTGCTCAATACATTTGAGTAGGTTGAACCGGGACTAAAAGAGTGAACATATGAGGAGCATTTGATGACTCTCGGCCTGTACTCGTTAAGTTTAGAAAAATGAGGCAGAAATCACATTGAAACCAACCGAATATTGAACTAACACAGAACAGAGTGGAGACCTGGGGAGGCAGATGTGACAGTGTGTGTGTGTGTGTGTGTGTGTGTGTGTGTGTGTGTGTGTGTGTGTGTGTGTGTGTGTGTGTGTGTGTGTGTGTGTGTGTGTGTGTGTGTGTTTGTGTGTGTGTGTGTGTTTGTGTGTTCACAAGATCACGCGATTCTACACATGAGTTAAACCAAATGAAGAGCCACATTGGCTCTTAATATGACAAGGTTTTCAATCCAGGAATCATTTATGCGAACCTCTTGTGAATCCTCTCCAATGTCAGCACCCTCCTTCTAAGATAAGAGATCTAAAACTGATCAGAATAGTCTAAGTGAGGTCTCGCCAGTGCTTTATGACGCTTCAATATTACATCCTCGGTTTTATATTCTCGTCCTCTCGAAGTGAATGTTAACACCGTATTTGCCTTCCTGATCACCGACTCAACCTGCAAATTAACCTTCACAGAATCTTGCACAAGGACGCTTAAATCTCATTGCACCTCATATTTTTTTTATAATTTTCTGCCCATCAGGTAAATAGTCTACCCTTCTATTTATTTTAACTATGACTCTACAGTTTTGACAATATATTCCATCTGCCACTCTTTGCCCATTCTTCTAATCTGTCTGACTCTTTCTGTAGCCTCTCTACTTCCTCTAAACAATCTGCCTCCCATTTAACTTTCAAATATCCAGAAAACTTGGCCACAAAACTATCAATTCTGTCATCCAACTCATTGATATATAACGTGAAAAGAATCGGCCCCAACACAGACCCTGTGGAACACCACTATTTACCGGCACCAACCAGAAAAGGTTCCCTTTATTCTCCACGACTCCAACATCTTCCCAACCACTGCGAGCAGACTAACAGGCCTATAATTTCTTTTCTTCCTCTTTCCCTTCCTGAAGAGTGGAGGAATATTTCCAATTTTTCATTCCTTCTGACACATGCAAGAATCACTTGATTCCTGAAATACCATTACTAATTCCTCCACAGTCTCTCCAGCCACCTCTTTCAGAACCCTGCAGTGTACACCACCTGGTCCAGGTGATTGATCCACCTTCACACCTTTCATTTGCCCCTGAGGGTGAAAAGCCTCTGTTTGGGTGTGACTGGACCGATTGAATCTTTCAGTGAAACTCAGATCCGCAAGCCCTGGGAGCGTCATTATAAAGATTCGCTGCAACTTTCAACCTCACTGATATTTTCCTGTTGATAGGTGACCAGAACTGCACACAATACACCAAGTGTATCCTCCCTAATGTCCTGTAGAAATTCAACTTTACATCACAACCTGTGTACTCAATAAGGTGATTAAGGTGTCCTTAGATCCCTAAAAGTTGCCTCACGGGTATCACTAATCACTATCTGTGTACTCAATAAGGTGATTAAAATAGAAGCGGGAGCGGATACCGGACCACTGGAAAATGATGCTCGAGAGGTCGGGCACAAGGTAATGCAAACTGAACAAGTATTTGTAATCAGACATTTGGATAGGTACATGGATGGGAGAGGTATGAAAGGCTCTGGTCCTGGTGCAGGTCGATGAGACTAGGCCAGAGAATTGGAAGTACCAGAGGGTTCTTTACGATAATCGGAACAGTTTATTGTTGTGGGGTTCAATGAGTCTATATTCTATCGCTAAGAATCCTCTGCAGTAACTTGCCTACCCCAGACATGAGACTCACCTGTCTACGTTATTCCAGTATTATCCATTCCGGTTCTTAAATAAGAGAATAACATTTATTGCCGCTTTCCTGGTATCTTCAGTGTAGCCAAATACAACACAAACACGTTGGTAAAGTCCACTGTAATTTCATTTACTGCCTCTCCCAATAACCTGAATTATACCCCGCCAGGCTGTGCGGAAATATCCCCCGTTAGCTGACTAAACACGGTCTCCTTAGTGGTACTGTACTTATACAAATTGAAAAGATATTGTGGATAAGAACAGGACGGGAATGGTTTAGTCATTGACACTTACAGCAGGGAAAGGACCCTTCAGCCCATGTGTCCATGTGAGGGCGACGTACATTCAAGCTAACTCCTGTACCGTAGGAAATGGGTCAAATGCCGGCAGATAGAATTCGTTTAGGTGGGCACTAGGTAGGCATGGAAGAGTTGGGCCTAAGGGCCTATGTCAATTCTGAAAGGGAAGGGCGACGTTCAGTTCTGGTCAGAGTTATATACAAATAATATTTTACGCTGGAAAACTGCATAAGATATTCACTATTTGCTGGGAGAGTTTGAGGGTCTTGTGCCATGGGACGAGATTGTTCTCTGGGTTTACAGATGGATCTTGGGATCTTAATTTATAACACCCTGAAATGGGTACACACGATGGCGGGTTGTTCAAGGCGCTGTAGGGCCTCCTTGTCTTTTGTAGTGGAAGCGCACAGTTCCAGTATCAGGTAGTTATTTTACGGTGTTGTAAATCTCTAGTTGAACAGCTTCTGGAGTATTGCATTCCACTGTTGGGTAAATGTGGAGGTTTTGAACGGTGATTAGAAGAGGTTTACGAGGACACGGCAGGGTAATGAGAGATTGGACAATCTAGAGATATTTTCTCGGCAATGGTAAAGGCTGAGGGAGGCGGGCCAAGGTTTATAGGAATATGAGAGGCGCAAACAGCGTAGACAGCCTGAGGAGCAAATGTCTAACACTAGAGGGCGAGCGTTTAAGGTGAACAGAGGAACACGGCCTCATTAGTCCTTGTTTATGCACTATTTATTTAGTTTGTAATTTCGTGTACTTTTCTACCTTTTCCCGACACTGCTACTGTAGTGTCACTTATTCACTTATTCACACAATTCACTTATGCAATGCTAAACCTGTCTCAGAATGGTTCAAGGAGATGTGTGTTGCAACATTAGTAAAACATGAAACGCTAGTTCTATTGGATCGGAACAGCACAGTGAGCGGAACGGCCTGTTCCCCTGCGGTACTGTCCCATGCTGGTGAAATCACGGCCGGAGTACTGTGTGTATCTCCGGTCGCCGCCACAGGAAGGACGTGATTAACCTGGAAAGGAGCAGTAAGGATTAACGACTTTTGTTTCCTGGACTGGAGGACTCGTATCCGAAGGAGACTGGATAGAGACGGAGGGTGATGAAACACTGATTCCCCCCTCCGACAGCACAGGTCCCACTTTTGAATGTGAATGGAACGTATGTGGGATCTGTAGGATAATTAATTCATTCAATGTGTAGGGGCATTAAAGTGTTTAATTTTAAGCACATATATGAGACGTTAACGATATAGCTCCCCCTCCCGATCCTTCTAGTTATGGACCTATATCGTTAGCGTCTTATTTACGTAAACTTATGGGACGTTTGTTAATCTACCATTATATATTGGAAGAGAGAGGCGATGTATCGTTTTATCAGTGTGGGTTTAGGAAGGGTAGAACGACATTAAGTAGAGTCTTATGTTTGGAAGACGATACTGAACCTGTTGAAGTGCTGTTAAATAAAGTTGTAATAGCAGTGTTTTTAATATTGAAAAGGCAGATGATATTTACGGAAGGAAGGGCTTTTGATTAAATTATGGACATCAGGAGGGGAGATTGTATCATCTTTTCCGAGTTTATTTTAATTTGGACGGTCTCTGCAAGTAAAGGTAGGAAAGATTCATTCTAGTTTCTATGGGATCGAGAATGGTATCCCACAAGGCAGTATTTGCAATTCTTTATTGTATAATATTTTGATTGATGCTGTTTTCTCTGAGATAGCGTGGTTAAATTACTATGTACAGTTGAAGGAGCTTTCTGGATTAGAGGTAGACATTTGAATTTAAGTGTATGGAGGCTGCATTTAACAATTAGTATATTTACACAATAGGTAAATAGCTTTCGGTAGCTAAACACAAGTTATGTGTTTTACAAACAGGACTAGTGGACCTGCCATTGATCTGAAATTATAAGATCAAACTCTTGAAGACGAGTCCGTGCTGAGACTTCCAGCCGTGGGTGGATAATAAACCGACACGGAGGCACCATATCAGTAAAATAATTGTTAAATGTAAAGGAGCATTAAATATTCTCAGGTATCTATGTCTGTATTCTTGAGGTGTTACACGAACATCTTTCTGGATCATTTATATTTATTTAATTGGATCAGCTTCATCTTCTACTTTAAAATGCTTCTGTGTGATTCAAAACACGGGCTTTGAAATTGTGTTGTGGTGCAGTAGATTCGTGCCCTATCAGGCCTCACTGCTTGAAATTGTACAATCACCCTGACAACTGCGGCGGCTGAACTTGATGTTAACATGGATTAATTTGATGGGGCAAGGAAAAGATCATCCTGTTAAAGGCGTGTTGGTGGACTGTGGTGACGTCACGAAGAGTGCTTTTAGTGTTGGGTGGCTGAGCTCTTATCACGCTCGGAATATGGGTTTGTTGGTTCATGCAATATGTCCCACTGTCGCGTTCTCGGTAACCCCGCCCTGTTTTACTAATGACTTCCGTTGATTTTGTGTTGGACAGTTTAATAATGTTCAAGGATGCTGTCATGTCTGAGAATCTGTTAGCTCATCAGTATAATAAGGAACATTATTATGATATGTGAACCATTCATCATTAAACAGGTTCATCATTTTAACCATTTTTGCAGACGGATCGAAAGATAAATTAACTGGGAATGTTGGCGGAGCCCTTTTTTTCTGACTGAATTACAGGAAAGGATGGAGAAATGACTTACCTACCATTTATCAGTACATACGGCAAAACTGGTTGCCATCTGTTTTCGGCTTAGAGAGTGTGAAGGAAATTGGCCCAGATAAATTTGTAATTCGTTCAGATTCCTTTTCGGTTCTGATGAGTCTTAAAACAGGTTACTTCAGTAATAGATGAGATTTATTATTAGAAACTCATTAAATAACTCATCATTATTTCCTATTCAAAGTATTAGTTTATATGTCTAATTCTTAAGGCTCTCTGCACATAGAGGGGTTGAGGGGAATGAACGGGTTGACTGTTTAGGTATAAAAGTTGTTAAACTGTTCAACTGCCAACTGTCGATAAAGAGCTTCCACCTAGGAAATCAGCAGGTAAGGGGTTTTAGTGTTAACAATTGTGGGCTTATGGAAAGACTGGTGGGATAATGGTCACAAGGGGAGACACCATTACAGAACACATAAAAGTGTTGGATTTATGGGAGAAAGGGGTTAAAACAAGAATAATTTTCCAATTGGCAATACTATACCTCATGTCGTGTTGGTAAACATCATTCTGGGCCGTGTACGTTTTGTCATTATGAAACAGCTGAACACATTTTAATTCAGTGTGAAGCATTTCAGAAAGAAAGAAATCAGATGGAGGCTTCATTACAATCTTCGGGGGTTGTTAGGTTTTATTTATAAGCTTTCTGAAGTAATGGGAGTGACTTTAATTTAATTCACAATATTGTGTATCATTCCGTACGACCTCTGGGACTCTGGGATAATTTACCTTTCAAAGGGAAAAACAATAGGAGCGGCCAGGGTTTTATTTCCCAATTCTCCGCATCACAGATGGTGGCGGCATCAGCGCCTTGAAGTGGGAGTGTCGACCGTCGTTTGTCCAAATCCCACCCTATTCCTTCACGTTAGCCAGTCATTCAGGGACAGCGGAGACTGTTGTGATAATATTGGAATAGCCAACTAGTATCGTACTATACGCCGCCGACATGGTGGAACGTCGGACAGTGAGGATGGTAGAAGGGAATGGAAATAGATGCAAATATCCATTGACCAATGGGTTCGCGCCTTCCGGAGCAGTTCTTCGACTGGCATCTTCCCGGTCCGTTGAGATACTGACCCTCTGGGACGGTGCTTTGCCCCATCCCATTCATAATCGGCCTGGGAATAACACCTGGGAAATCAGGTGCTCAACGTGAGGGGCTGGACACGGACTGGAGACATCTGCCGTGTGCTCAGGACGTGGTTTTATTAATGAACTGAAACACGGAGGTGACCGGATATTTCACCGCTCTGATAACCTGCTCCCTGAATTTTGACTGAGTCACCGCGTAAATAAATGTGTTTGTGCAGCAGCTGAAATTGCTCAGCAAAACCCCAACGTAGTGAAAGATCCATTCTGAACCATTGAAATCGAATCCTTTTCCAGATACCTGATAATATAAGAAATTTACAACCAGTGTCATCCATAGGAGGATGAAGCTGCCGGAGAGGGTGAAGAGTAAAACCACAGACCTCCTCCTGCTCTCCATCTCCGGGTCACTGCGGTTCTCCCCCTTGCTCTGACCCTTCAGCCCCTTACGAACCCGACTGGTCACTAAAATGTGCCGGACTGTCAGAGCGTTGAGCAGCAGGATCCCAGCGAAAGGGAGGAACGGAGTTAAAACCATATCGAGCCAGTCATATCCTATCCACCCAGGGTCAGTGAAATAATTGTCCTTGGTAATACAGAACCACGGTACATTGTCGATGATCACCCGGGGTTCCCATATGAAGTATCGGGGAACGTTTTTCAGACAGGTCAGTACGCCGGTTGTTGTCAGAACCACAGCTGCAGTTTTCCCGGTGCAATATTGTGTTTTCAGCTTCTGGCAGCAAATGGCGACAAACCGATCAACGGTGAAAGTGACGGTGAACCAGACAGAACAGTCTCTGGCTGTGAACCTCGATACAGCGATAATTCTGCACACAGGGGTGATGTCCAGAAAACTCCACCGGAAGTAATACCAACTGATTTCATAAAAAATGATCTCGGTAACAATGGTTAGTAGATCCACCGCTGCCATGGCCACCAGGTAGCGAGTGGTGCAGGAAGAGAGGCCGCACTTTCCCCGGGACAGGATCACAATCGCCAATAAATTCACTGGAGAGAGAGAGAAAGAACAGACACTGGACATTACTGAACACATTCTGCGGAAATGTACAACGGATCTGTTTTCATCTAAAGATCAGGAGTGCTAGAGTCTGTGAACCGTTGTTAATCCAACATCAGACAGGGGTCACACTGACACTAACTTGCCCTCTTCAATGTGGAGTTAAGACGCTTTGCGGGCAAATGTCGGCGACAAAAACGAGCTGCACGGACAATACAATCGGTGCTGATCCCGATTCCAGTCGCTGATGGAGCCGGTTTCACTGATTTAACCGTGACTGACCAGGCCTCTGGAAACTCAGCATCTGACGGGGCCGAGAAGCGATACAGATGGGAACAACGCACAAAAAATACTGGAGGAACTCAGCAGGTCAGGCAGCTTCTATGGAATTGAACAAACTCTAGTTTCGGTCAGAGATTCCCGACGGGTCTCAGAGGGAAAGCAGAAACAAGCTAGTAACCTGAGGCTGAGTTAATGGATTAATTCTACAGCGCAGTTCAGTTCGATATCACACGTTAGCAGATCCGTGAACACCGGTTCAGGTGATCAGACCCAATCACTGACCAACAGACTGTAGGATCGGACTGTGACAGACTTCGTAACGAGACGTAAAACACAGGACCAGGGGTTCTCTTTGATCAATAACTCAGGAGGTGGGAACTTCACGATGTAAAACCCTCCGAGGTACAACTTCCCTGGAAGGTGCTGCCCCCAGCACTGGGAAAAATCCCATTTAAACCCACCCTGTCACACCTTTCTATGGAGCTGCCTGTACCCAGCAATGGGACTGCTCTGGAAAAGGCTCCACTGAAATCCTCCCCGTCACACCCTCCCGGAGAGCTGCTTGTCCCCGCACTGGAGAAACTCTGTACAACGTCCCGTTAAAGGCAAGAACAACGTTCGAGTCGGTCCCGTGAGTTAGAGGAGAGGCAGCGGTTTAGTTCCGCTTGTCGTTAAATATAAAATATCAGGATATGGAACTGACAGGATCGATATCTCTGACGGAGATGTACACAATGATCATCAAGTTAAAAGCTTGTTAAATGATCATAAATAGCTTCACACCAGTAAACAATCAGAGATACCGAACATGAATTGCTCTGCTCACTCACCAGGAACTCCAATGACGGCAATCCACACGAACAATATTTTCTGCACACTCAGGTACCTATGGATAATTGAGGACATTGTCTCTGTCCAATGATCCGTCTGTGCCACAGGTGATCTCTAGGAATGACATGTCGAGGCAGCACTTGCCTGGGGTTTTTAAAACCATTCAGCGACTCCACAGGGACAGGTTTCAACAGATTTAGAAATAAACATGTTGTAATTATTTACAAACCATTTACGTCAGACCCGTGAAATCCCCGCGGTGACAGAATGTGATTAAATTAAAGATTTAATATTTAGACCATTGGTAGGAGATAGTTTGTCCCAACAAAGGTGACTGAACCTGACAGGTATCTTATCAATTAATTGTGCTCCACTGTAAATATGAACTTCAAAGGAACCTGTCACAGCGGTGCGGACATGGCCAGAGTGCGCAGCGAGAGACACTGATGCAGTTCGACAGTGCATAGACTTTAACGCCAACAATGTTAAAGGGAAAAGCAAACAAAAACGCTCGCCAAACAGGCCGTGAACTAAAACTCTCAAATGCAAAACGAAGCCGACACCACGGCTGAAAAGAACAAGTGAGAATTAAACGAAGACCGCTAGTCTTCAGATTCAGGTGACTCAACAGTCCAATTTCACAGGCAAGGTGGAAAGGGAAGTGTTGCTGTGTCCGAGGTTCAAGTCCGGACAAAAACTACGACGGGACGAATGTAGTTAAATACGATCACAATGAAATAATAATTGGCTGCCACGTGCATGTTCGCGAGCGCAATTGCCGAATCTGCCGCGCTGCTGAATCCGTGGTTATGACAGAAGCATTTGTCAGACACTGAATATTGAAGCAAATAATGTCATTGTAGCTTGAGAAATTGTATTGAATCACCTACTGTTGCCATTCGCCTCAAGAATATAAACTCTCGATGTAGTTTGTGCTTGGCGCGCTCTAATGAGCGGGTCCCCAAGAAAATATCTGTCTGTGGTGATGAATAAACACTTTCATATTGAAGAAACCCTCCGGTTTCCTCAGTGACAGTCACAGGCAGAACATCAGGGGGCTCGTCCAGGTCCACCCCTAACCCTAATGCATGGCCACCAAACTCAGCAGTCTAGTGGTAGGGGTGAGTGTGTTCTAATCATCTCACCCCGTATGTGTCAAAAAGCTGTGGATAGTGTGGAGGGCTGTCAGTGGTTACAGCGGCACATTGATAGGATGGGAAACTGGGCTGAGCAGTGGCAGATCGAGTACAAACCAGATAATTGTGAAGTGGTTCGTTTTGCTAGGTTAAATATGATGGCGGATATAGTATTAATTGTAAGACTGTTGACAGTGTGGAGGATCAGAGGGATCTTGACGTCTGAGTCCATAGGACACTCGAAGCTACTCCGCAGATTGACTCTGTGGTCAAGAAGGCAAGTGGTGCATTGACCTTAATCATCCGTGAGATTGAGTTTTGGAGCCGTGGGGTAATGTTACAGCTATATAGGACCCTGATCAGACCCCACTTGGAGTACTGTGCTCAGTTCTGTCCGCCTCACTACGGGAAGGATGTGGAAACCATAGAAAGGGTGCAGAGGAGATTTACAAGGATGTTGCCTGGATTGGGGATCATTCCTTATGAGCGTAGGTTGAGTGAACTCGGCTTTTACTCCTTGCAGCGACAGAGGGTGAGAGGTGACCTGATAGAGGTGTATAAGAGGATAAGAGGTACTGATCGTGTGGATAATCAGAGTCTTTTACCTGGGCTGAAATGGTTAGCACGAGAGGGCACAGTTTCAAGGTGCTTGGAAGAAGGCATAGGTCAGGGACAGGTTGTTTTACGCAGAGAGTGGGAAGAGCGTGGAACAGGTTACCGGCGACGGTGGTGGAGGCGGAAACGATCGGGTCTCATAAGATTCTCCTGATTGGGTCAGAGAGCTTAGAAGAATAGAGGACTATGTGTAACCCTAGGTAGATTCTTTGGTCATGGTCATGGACATGGTCGGCACAGCTTTGTGGGCCGAAGTGACTCTATTGTGCTGTAGGGTTTTCTATGTTTCTTTTCTATGTTCTCTATACGGTGAAGACAGTGTAGTTGTGTGTGTGTGTGTGTGTGTGTGTGTGTGTGTGTGTGTGTTTCTTGGTGTCGACTTGTTTGTCTGACTGTGTGTGTTTGTGTATGTTACTGTGTTTCTGAGACTTGTGTGGTTAATCCATTGTCTCCGCCTGACCCTGCCTGAATGAACATTTGTCCATAGACTTCGAGATCACTTTATACCCTTGTTTCGGTCTCTTCCCATCTGTGTCCGTAAACTGAGCATGCGCTCGAACTCTCATTTCAAACACTTCACAAAATGGCTGCCTGAACCATAAAAAAAAACAGAGGTCAAAATTCAAATTAACTTCATGATCAATGTATGAACAAATGAGACAATCTTGAGAATCGGTAGGGCTCCAACTCAGGAGACACCCCCACATGCACATTGAATTATCCCAGAGCACATATCATTTCAAATAGTTCACAGAACGACTGCGTCCGCCTGAGTTAACAGCAAGAAGCAATTACATTCCAAACTGCATTTATTATTGAAGTATCTATGACTAATACAACTTCGAGAGTTGTCAAACCTCCATATCCTGACAACCCTGAAATAAGTGCGCACCCCCAAATCCATGACATTGCTCCAAAACCACCGATCCCCAAAATCCGTGCGCACCCCCAAATCCATGACATTGCTCCAAAACCACCGATTCCTCAAAATCCATGTGCACCCTCAAATTCGCAGACTTTGCCAAATCTCTGCACACCTAGATCCGCACATCAACCCAAATTCGTCTGCACCCCAAAACTCGTGTGCAGTGTGTGTGCCCCACATCTTCCAACTCTCTGAATCCGCCTGCAACCCAACATTCGTTGGCAAAAAGCAATTTCTGTGCACAGAACATCCCCAAATCCCTGTACATCCTATGTTCTCTAAAACACCCCTAATTCAGCACATATTCTCAAATCCGTCTGCACCCCCAATCCGTGCGCACCCCAAGCCCCCTGACCCTCCCGCATGCACATTCGATTATCCCATCGCAAAAATCGTTTCATACAGTTCACAAAATGGCTGTCTACATTTAAAAAAACAGGACAGAGCTCAAAGATCATATTGAATTTATTATTAGTTTTTTTTAATAAACGGAACAACGTCACGTACAGTGAAGCTGAAAAGGCCACCTTAATTACTACTCCTTAACTGCAGTCCGTCAGCCAATCTTCTATCCATGTTAGCATATTCTTTTTCTCTATCCTACCTGTTATTTCCTCAAAGAATTCAACTGATTTTCCAGGCAAGAATTCCAACAGATCAGATTATACAGGCACGATTTCCCTTAAACAATATGTGCTAATCAGCCTACTTTGTCGTGTGCCTCCAGGTACCCTGAAGTCACATCTTTAATCATGGACTCCAACACTTACCAACCTAACTGACCTGAGTGACGCTAACTCACCTATAATTTTCTTTCTTTTGCTTCCCCCACTTCTCAAAGACTGGAGGGGCATTCGCCATTTTCCAGTCTTCTACAACAATTCCAGAATTTAGTGATTCTAGATCAGTCATTGATATTAGCTCAACAATCCTTTCTGCTGCCAGGTGACCTATCTACCTTCAAACCTTTCAGCTTCTCAAATACCTTCTTATTAGTAAAGGCAGCTCACACATTTCTACTGTCTGATATTCCGATGTTCAGGTGTTCTGCTGCTGTCTACCATGGTGAAGACAAACGCAAAATAACATTGACTTGATCTGCTATTTTTTGTTCTGCTTTTGCTCCCTCACCAGCATCATTTTACAGTTGTCTGATATCCACTTTACCTCTCTTGTACGCTTTGTGATGTGTATCTGAGAAAATGGATTTCTGGTTTCCTCTTTTATGTTACTGCCTAGATTACCCTGATATTCATCGTTTCTGTCCTCACTGCTTTGTTTTCTTTGCATTCCGCATTGAGATGGCTGAGAGCGTTATGACGCGGCAGGGCCCAGAAGCAGAGGCGTGGAATGACCTGAGATTCAGGAGGTTGAAGTACCAGGACAGGCTGAAAATGTCAGGGTGTTGGGGCTGGAGGACAGGACAGGTAAGTTCAGATCACAGCACTGCGGGGTTTCCTTGTCTCTGCGCTGGTCTGCAATAAACGGGCTCCTGAATCGGCTGCAGTGATGACTGGTTCTGTGGCTTTAGACTCACTATCGAGCACTTCAGTTCAATATGTTATGTGCTGACTTTTGTTGTCTGCAGGATCTGTTTCTTTTTTCTGTACATCGGGTGTTTGACGGTCTTCTTTCTTTAATAAGTTCTAGGAGATTTCTTTGTTTTGTGGCTGCCGGTATGGAGACGAGTCTCAAGGTTGTATGCAGTATATATACATTGATAATAAATGTACTTTGAACTTCTGAACGTCGATACTGTTGAGTTATAAAAGCTTTCCATTCCTCTAGCTTTCTACAAATAGTTGCTATACTCTACGCCCCTTCTTTTGCTTAGCCACATCCTCCCTTTAAAATACTTCTTCTCCGGGATATATCGATCCTGCGCCTTCTCAATTTCTTGCAGAAGGCGTAGCATTGACGCAGAGGTACAGCGGTACCTAAAGGTGTTGAGACAGGTAAATAGAATGAAGGCATCCAGTGGGATACCTGTCGTTATTAGGAAAGTACTGATCAGAACTCTTGGACGGACTTATTGAAACATTAATTGTTTGAAAAGCTTGAAAAGTGTATACTTCTGGTGCCACAGGACATAAGATGTTTAATTGCACTGGAGATTCATCAGAATGTGTGGGATGGGCTGAGGTAGAAGGAGAGACCGCATTGGTGGGAACAATGTTCTCCTGGAGCCTTGAGCCTTGAGCGGTGATCTTAACGAAGACAAGGAACATGAGGTGCATCGATAATGTAAATGGAGACCGCCTTTTCAAGCACGAGGGGGTGGTTGTAAAACTCAAGGACATAGATTTTCCGTAAGAGGAGAAAGACTAAAAGGGTACTTTTATCCACAGATAATGATGGGGATGTGGAAGGAGCGACTATAGAAAGTGGTAGGGTTGGGTTCAGCTAGAGATTTTAAAGGATATTTTATAGGCTAATAGATAGTACCTGCTCAGAGGGTTATGGGCCAAATTCAGGCAAATGGGGCAAATTCAAGTGGGCAGGGGCCATTTGGAAGGAAGCACACTTTCTATTCATTGGGACTCTGTGATTCCAGACAGAGGTCTGAATGACAAAGAGTGTTTTAAAAATAAGAGTGTGAGGTTTAGACGGGATCTGAGGAATAATTGCCTCTGAAGGTTACCATCTGGAACATAATGTCTGAAGGGATGGTACAAGCAGGTATTTAAAGGCCATCTCTATGAACATTTGAATCACCAAGAAAGAGCAGGCAACAGACCAAACGCTGAATTGGAGAAGGAAGATAACTGGCATATACATGGTGAGCCGAAATCCCTGTTTCACTACTGAAACTACTAACTTTTACGTGGGGATTGGTGACGCATTGTGTTCATATTGCAGTCGTACATGTAAGGGTCTGATGTCAACTGCTAAGGCTAATAAAATGGCTTCTTGTCAAGTTAAATGCTGAGGTAATGGGTTCTCGGTGGCAGCAAGTTTGACGGGATAACGGGACTTTGGAATTCAGTTGCTAACCAATGGCCGAGTTGTGATTATTTCCTGTCTCTGTGAAAGCTGTTGGTTTTCGCGGGATTTGGGCAGAGGGCGCGAGGGGAATGAGAAGAGGAGACACGACGTGAGGATTCAGTGAGATGCCTGACCCCTTGGGCTCGATGCGGGAGCGGAAGTCGACGATAGTCGAAGGTGGATCAGTGATGGGAAACCCTGATCTCCAACGAAGTGTGCACGAACCGTTTATTCAAATTCTTGCCGCCTTTTATTTTATATTTTGTTCTCTACTAGTCTCATAGACAAATTCAGAGTAATAAAACCTTACTTGTTTAACCGCATACTGCGTACTGTTCGTTATTTCGGAGGGCTGATTTTACACAGGGGACACTTCACGCCGCATCCACCCAAACGAGAGTTCTAAAGTTTGGACGAGCAGGGAGGTCATCACCCCGAGACCGTGCCACGAGGCGAAGCGAGTGTTACAATGTGGGGGCTCGTCCGGGGTTTGATTCAATGGGATGCTGTATGATCGCCCTGTGTAAATCAGTGCTGCTGTGAGATTGCGGTTAGTAAACGGTGTCTCTGTGGGATTGCAGTTAGTAATGTGTCTCTGTGAGATTGCGGTTAGTAATGTGTCTCTGCGAGATTGCGGTTAGCAATGTGTGTCTCTGTGGGATTGCGGTTAGTAATGTGTGTCTCTGTGGGGCAGCGGTTAGTAATGTGTGTCTCTGAGGGATTGCGGTTAGTAATGTGTGTCTCTGTGGTGCAGCGATTAGTAATGTGTGTCTCTGTGGGGCAGCGGTTAGTAATGTGTGTCTCTGAGGGATTGCGGTTATTAATGTGTCTCTGTGGGATTGCGGTTAGTAATGTGTGTCTCTGAGGGATTGCGGTTATTAATGTGTCTCTGTGGGATTGCGGTTAGCAATGTGTGTCTCTGTGGGATTGCGGTTAGTAATGTGTGTCTCTGTGGGGCAGCGGTTAGTAATGTGTGTCTCTGAGGGATTGCGGTTAGTAATGTGTGTCTCTGTGGGATTGCGGTTAGTAATGTGTGTCTCTGTGAGATTGCGGTTAGTCATGTGTATATCTGTGAGATTGCGGTTAGTAATGTGTGTCTCTGTGGGATTGCGGTTAGTAATGTGTCTCTGTGGGATTGCGGTTTATAATGTGTGTCTCTGAGGGACTGCGGTTAGTAAGGTGTGTCTGTGGGACTGCGGTTAGTAATGTGTCTCTGTGGGATTGTGGTTAGTAATGTGTGTCTGTGTGGGATTGCTGTTAGTAATGTGTGCCTCTGCGGGACTGCCCTTAGTAATGTGTCTCTACGAGATTACGATTAGTAATGTGTGTCTCTGTGGGATTGCGGTTAGTAATGTGTGTCCCTGTGGGATTGCGGTTAGTAATGTGTGTCTCTGTGGGATTGCGGTTAGTAATGTGTGTCCCTGTGGGATTGCGGTTAGTAATGTGTGTCTCTGTGGGATTGCGGTTAGTAATGTGTGTCCCTGTGGGATTGCGGTTAGTAATGTGTGTCTCTGTGGGATTGCGGTTAGTAATGTGTGTCCCTGTGGGATTGCGGTTAGTAATGTGTCTCTGTGGGATTGTGGTTAGTAATCTGTGTGTCTGTGGGATTGCGGTTAGTAATGTGTGTCTCTGTGGGACTGCGGTTAGTAATGTGTCTCTGTGGGATTGTGGTTAATAATGTGTGTCTCTGTGGGATTGCGGTTAGTTATGTGTGTCTCTGAGGGATTGCGGTTGGTAATGTGTGTCTCTGTGGGGCTGCGGTTAGTAATGTGTGTCTCTGAGGTATTGCGGTTAGTAATGTGTGTCTCTGTGGGGCTGCGGTTAGTAATGTGTGTCTCTGAGGGATTGTGGTTAGTAATGTGTGACTCTGTGGGATTGCGGTTAGTAATGTGTGTCCCTGTGGGATTGCGGTTAGTAATGTGTCTCTGTGGGATTCTGGTTAGTAATCTGTGTCTCTGTGAGATTGAGGTTAGTAATGTGTATCTGTGGGATTGTGGTTAGTAATGTGTGTCTGTGGGATTGTGGTTAGTAATGTGTGACTCTGTGGGATTGCGGTTAGTAATGTGTGTCTCTGTGAGATTGAGGTTAGTAATGTGTATCTGTGGGATTGTGGTTAGTAATGTGTGTCTGTGGGATTGCGGTTAGTAATGTGTGTCTCTGTGGGATTGCGGTTAGTAATGTGTCTCTGTGGGACTGCGGTTAGTAATGTGTGTCTCTTTGGGATTGCGGTTAGTAATGTGTGTCTCTGTGGGATTGCTGTTAGTAATGTGTGTCTCTGTGAGATTGTGGTTAGTAATGTGTGTCTGTGCGATTGTGGTTAGTAATGTGTCTCTGTGGGACTGCGGTTAGTAATGTGTCTCTGTGGAATTGCGTTTAGTAATGTGTTTCTCTGTGGGATTGCGTTTAGTAATGTGTCTCTGTGGAATTGCGTTTAGCAATGTGTGTCTCTGTGTGATTGCGCTCAGTAACTGGTTGAGTGGGGTGAATATTCGTACCCTGGATGAATTCTTAATTCGATTTTTGAATATAGTTAAAGCTGATGGCACAGTTGAAATCGTAGCGCGAAAGTTTGATAAAATGGCGGGCTCAGACCTCGTTTTATTGCAGGCTAGTGCTGACGTCACGGGGGTGGGACTGCCCGTGACTATTGGTGCCCCAGGTGAGGCTGGGCCATGGTCTGTCAATACTGTCAGGAGTGGGGGGAAAGAGTAGTGTGGATTTGGAATGTCTAATTAGTCCTCGTCTCCCAGTGAAGGGTGAGAATTCTGAGGTAGTATCCGCCATTGTTTCTCTGACGATTAAGTGTTCCGGCTATGGCAGGCTCCGCCTGTTGTTTGGAATAATGCTCACCCCTGAAGGGGCGGAGGCGTATGAGAAGTGGGCGGAACGGACCCCTCAGTTGATAGATGAGTGACAGTTCTCGGTTGGGGGAAAACGACAGGGATTGGTTGAAAGTTTGGATAGGCGGGCAGCTGACGTTGTTAGAACAGTCAGGTTCAATTACCCCGTAGTGACAGCTGCCAGTTACCTGCAGCGCGGGACAAGGCGTTTGGTTCGAATGGGAGCAAAATGCAGCTCGGGGTGAGGTTTCAAATCATGTCCAGATAATGGGGAAAGAAAAAGACCCTATTCCTGAAGGCTTCGTGGGACCAGGCTCCAGCGTGTCGATACGGATAGATGGAAGCTGTGCTAAATTTTTCTTCGACACCGGGTCACTGGTTAAGTTACTGTCCTGTTGGTTTTACAACCGGTATTTGAAGCATTTACCCTTGACACCATTCAGGGGACTGGAGATTTGGGGTATCAGAGTTGGGGATTATCCAGCCGACGGTTATTGGTCAATGAAACTGGAGTTCTCGGAGGCCGATGTCTGGGTGTTTGAAGCTCGTGAATCGTTAGTGTCCGGACTCGGTGGAGACGGGCGGCGTTTCGATTCTGGAGAGGGCTCGACCCCCGTTAGTGAGGAGGCTCACAGGGGCCTGCGAGAAGAAGGAGGCTGAGAGCTGTCTGGGGATGTTGTCCGTGCACCCAGTGCTTCGAGCTGCTTTTGAGGTTGTGTGTGGCAGCAGTGGGCTGGGTACCGAACTTAAACGAGGGGCTGTGTGGTTCGCCCAGTCGAAACCGGGAAAGTAGCGGGAGTGATGGGGACTCTAAAGTTCTCCGGAGTGTCTAATAGACAAACCCTCAGAGTGGACGCTCCGGAATACCACGAGGGGGAAATGTTCACCGCTGAGGACACCCCGTTTGGGGAGTGGTCGCGGATGTGGAGGATGCGCGGCAGCACTTGTGTGAGTTGAAGGAAATGGGGATCATCGCTGGGTTTCGAAGCCTCGATGCGTTCCCATTAGTAGAGGGCAGAAAGCAGAAAGTGGAGGTACGGATGTGTGTGGACTATAGGACACTGAACCGGCGCACGGTTCCTGACCAGTATACGGTTCTGAGGGTGGAAGACGAGCTGGCCTGTCTGAGAGGTGCGAAGTGATTAAACGTGCTGGATCAGAGGAGTGGATGTTGCCAGATCCCGACGAGTGAGGCCGACAAAGAGAAGACGGCAATTATTTGTCCCATCGTGTTCTTCGAGTCCGAAAAAATGCCCCTGGGAATATCCGGGCCCCTGCAACCTTCCCGCGGGACGTGGAGAAGACGGTGGGGGATGGGGACTTGTTTGACGTCTTGGTGTATTTGGATGATCTCCTAGTATTTGGATCTGTCTTGGAAGACTATGAAGCGAGGCTGTTGCAGGTGCGACTAGGAGCTCAGGAGTTAAAACTTTCCCTGGACAAGTGCCAGGTCTGCCAAAGTTCCCAGTCTGTCAGTGTTCTGCGCTCGTTCACGGAGTTCTGCGTTTTTTTAAATTGGAGATCCGCGAGGGGCTGCGCTAAAGTGAGAAACCTCTTAAATCCGCTTCTGTGTGGCTACCTTCCCTTTGTGGAGGAAAAAGGGAAGGGGGAGAAAGGACTGGAGGGTGCAGAATATTTAAACGCGTCGGAGCTTTTTGGGCAGATATGGACTGTAAAATGTGAGGAAGCTTTTCGGTCGCTAAAGGAGTTGTTGATCCAGGCGCCGTTGCTGGCTTCTGCGGAGAGTTTAGACAGGTTAGAGGCGTCCCGTATCAGGATCAGGGCACCGGGTTGAGACCAGTGGAGTTTGTAAGTCGAAGTTTGTTGCCCTCCGAGAGAATTTATCCCCCGTACCAGCTGAAATTCCTGGCGTTGAAATGGGCGGCAGTGGAGACGAAGAAACAGAATTCAGAGCAGAAATGCGGTCACTTACTGATGAAGTTGTCCAGAAAGATGAAACGATAACCAACCTTCGAAAGGTTGAGCAGAAACTGGAGAAAATGATCCAGAACTCGGAACTCGCTATCAAGTTAGGGAAGACAAAGAATGCTACCTGTCTGAGACCAACTGCAAACTGAGAGCACAGAGAGGGGAGTCTGAATGCACTTCAGAGGCGAAGCAATTCCGGACAGATCTCGAAAGAGGGAAGCGGAGGCTCGACGGAGACATGAAGATGACTATTGATAGACTAAATGAAATGGAAAACTGAAAGTTGACCAGGAATAAATCATTAAGAAGAAAGAGCTGGAGATGAGATCAGTGAGCACTAAACAGGAGGAGGAAAAATCTTTAACTGTTACTCTTCAGAGGAAGATTATGGAATATTACGCCCGGTTTGAAGAACTGCAGGAGGAGAAGAATACGGATTCGATGGATGATGAGATGGGGGTGTGGTGCATGCCACCTTTCACTATCTTCCCTTTGATTGAGGGAGAGGCTCCTGGCCCTTCTCCCACTAAAGTCAGGTGAGTTGCATGGGGGCGGGGGGAGGTGGTGTTGTGGAGGTGTTCCAGCTGTCGGTAGCCTGGGTTACTGCAGAAGAGACAGCGGGACCTCGACACGGACAGGAGGCTCCGAGTTGCAGGGGGCCTGAGGTATAGATTGATAGATGATTCGGCAAGCAGAGCCGAAGTATCCCCAGGAGTGTCCGAGCCTGGAGGGAGTACGGAGGTCCCTGAGTATTATGAAACTCACGCATAGGCTGCCCTATGAAGTGCCTGGGGAGCAGTGTGTGGAGTCTACCATTTGGGGAGTTGTGTCACTGTGTTCTTCACCTGGATTAGGTTTTGTGTTTGTTTAACCTGATCAATTAAAGGTAAAAAAAAAAATAACCTTAAACAAGTCCTTAGGTTTCTTAGTAATTTTGACACCCATGTAAGTAAAGTTGTCTTTGACCGATTTAACTAGTAAATGTTTATAAATCTGAACTTGCATATTTAATGGGAATAGTTCACCCTTATTAAGATTCAGATTATAACCAGAAAAGCTACTAAACTGAGCAAGGAAAGATAAAACTGCAGGAATGGATCTCTCTGGATTGGGAATATAGAGTAACAAATCACCGGCGTATAATGATAGCTTATATGTCCCTTCTCCAGGAGTAATACCGAAAATGTTAGATGAATCACGAATTGCAATGGCTAAAGGTTCCAAAGCAATGTCAAATAGTAAAGGACTACAAGGGCAACCTTGCCTAGTACCACGAACCAATTGAAAAAAGGGAGTTTTTTGATTGTTGGTTGATACCGAAGCTAAAGGAGTATAATATATTAATTCAATCGACGATATAAATTTCGAACTAAAATTAAAATTCTCAAGCGTACTAAATAAATATGACCATTCGACTCTATCAAAAGCTTTTTCAGCGTCCAGAGAAATAACAGATTCTGGAATTCTAGGTGAAGGATTATAAGCTATATTAATTAATGTCTTAATATTAAAAGATAAATAACGGTTTTTAATAAATCCAGTCTGGTCCCCAGAGACTATTTGAGGTAAAAGTTCTCCTATCTAGTGGCCAAAATTTTGGAAAAATATTTGGAGTCCACATTCAGCAGAGATATAGACCTATATGATGTACATTCAGTAGAAGCTTTGTCTTTTTTAAGAATTATGGAAACAGAGGCTTCGTAAAAAGATTGTGGTAATTTACCTATGATAAAAGCATCCTTAAAAAACATACATAATCAAGGAGAAAGTAGAGAAAGATTTGAAAAATTCCGTTGTGTAACTGTCCCAACCAGGAGCTTTGCCTGAGTTCATCGAAAAAAATAGCCTCTTTTATTTCATTTTCCTTAATAGGAGCATCTAAAGTTAAACTTTCATTGATTGATAACTTCGGAATATTCAATTTCTTTAAAAATTCATGCATTATGGTGGAGTCATCAGGAAATTCTTATTGATATAAACAGTTGTAAAACTCTTGAAAAACTTTGTTTATCCCATCATGATCAACCGTCAGAGTACCGTCTCGTTTACGGATCTTAATAATCTGACATTAACTGAAGCAGCTTTCAATTGATTAGCCAGTAATCTACCAGGTTTATCTCTATTTATATAAAACTGGGTCCTAGTTTTACTTAACTGATTTTCAGTCGAAGAGGATAATAATAAACTATGCTGCATTTGGGGTTCAAATCTCTTTTTTATAAAGCTCCTTACTCAGAGCCACAGAGTATATCTCATCAATTTCGTTAATCTTATCAACCAACGTGTGCATTTCAGTACTAATTCGCTTTTTTTTAAACTCCAGCGGAATATGAAATCATTTGCCCACGGATAAATGCTTGAAAAGTATCCCATAATATTCCACAGGAAATTTCATCTGGGATGTAGAAATCGCTAAATTTCTGAAGCTCCAGAGTCAATCATAAAGGATTTGATGAGGGAAGCCGATTTATTCGGGAATAGTTAGTTAGTCTTGGATCTATCCATCGAAGGATTTAAACAACAATTAAAATCCCCACCCATTATTAACATATGATCATTTAAATTGGGAAGAAATGTAAATAAATGTTTTTAAAAATCAGGACAATCGACAGTTGGAGCATAAACATTAACCATAACAACTGTTTGATTAGAAAGTAAGCCAGTAAGAAGCAAAAATCTACCATGCGGATCTGAAGTTGTTTCACAATGAATAAATGAGGTTGAGGATGATTTTATAGACTCCTCTCACCTTGATCTGGTAATTCGAATAGTACTGCTGAACCCTCGAAAAACTAAAGAAACGTAAATTATCCTCTTTCCTCACATGAGTCTCTTGTGCAACATATTATTATCATTCAAAGAGGAACCGGAAGTTACGACACTTCAGACATTTTTGTAGTTTCCAGTCAGCCCGTTTGAAACAGATCTAAGCAAAAAGCAAAAGAAGAATACTAAATGGTCCCCATTGTCTCTATCATTGGTTGGTCGAATCAATGCTGTATAGATGATTATTCTATCGAAATTTTTACACTTATTTCAAGCGTTACGAACTTTTACTTCTAAATTCTTTTTAGACATTGTTGACTCTAAAATTTCTTCGTATATATGGCAGAATAAAAAATCCTAGATTAAGTAAACAATATTTACAGGTCTAAAAAGGAAGGTGGTCCGGCATTGCCGAACTTAAGATTTTACTAGTGGGCAATTAATATTCGATGTTTAATATTCTGGACACAGGACTTGATAGCAATACAGAGATCACAATGGGTAAATCTTGAATGTAAATCTGCACATGGTTTCTCATTGGTTTCTATTTTAGGGACCTCGCTTCCCTTTTTTCTTTTTATACTGAATAAACAAATGGTTAATCCAATAGTTAAATATATATTACGAATATAGTTTCCATTTCGTAAAGTTTTTGGTTTGAATAAGTTTATCTTATCTAGCCCTATTATATCTAATTTCCTTTTCCAACCCTCTGTTATGGATCAAGACTTTTTGATATGGAAAAAGAAGGTTATAACATGCTTTCGCATCTTATTCACGGATAACTGTTTAATGCCTTTCGAACATAATAAATATAAATATAATATAATAAATATAAATTTCCCAGATCCCATTTTCTTAGATACTTAGTAATTAAAAGCTTTTTGAATAATATGTTACAGACTTTTCCGAATTCATCCCCAAAGGATACCATGGGAACAAAATAGATTTAAACCCTTATCAGAAGGGTTTAATAGCAACCATTTATGATATGATTATGAAAAGACAGCCAGATATATCAGACAAAATTAAGAATGAATGGGAAAAAGAACTTTAATTTTCCTTACCTACAGAGAAATGGGAAAATAATATACATTTAGTTAACTCTTCTTCTATATGTGCTAAACACGCGTTGATACAATTTAAGGCGGTGCATAGGGCTCATATGTCTAAGGACAAACTGCTGGTTTTTATTCCCATATTAATCCTATCTGTGATAGATGTCATTCCGAAGTAGCCTCTTTGACTCATATGTTTTGGTCTTGTCCTCTTTGGGAGAAATATTGGAAAGATATTTTTGGTATTCGTTCAACAGTGTTGAGTATTATTTTACACCCTCACTCTATTAGTGCAATTTTTGGCTTACCAATGGTGGATAATAGACATTTATCCCCATCGGCTCGTCGGATGACTGCATTTGCTACATTAATGGCCAGAAGATCTATTTTATTTAACTGGAATGTGATTATTCCTCCAAATACATTCCAATGGTTTTCCTAAACAATATCTTGCTCAAATTTAGAGAAAATGAGAATGGTTATTTTTGATCCTTCGATTAAATTTGAAGAAACTGCGAGACCATTCATTCAACACTTTCATATGAGTTAAATTGACCTTTCCCGAACCTCTTTTATTACCTTTAACTAATTGGATAGAGGAGCGGGGTTCCTGACACTACTGTTTATATCTGTTGAAATATAATAGTTGTTTTTTTTCTCTCTCTCTCTCTATCAGTTTATTTTCAAGTTAGTTCGTTGTGTTTTTATATATATTTATTTTAATTTTGGAGGGTTTTCTTTTCATTATAAATGCAGGATAAGTTTGGGAGATTTGGCACATTTGTGTTATTAATTGTTGATACCTGTATATACTGTTCTCTTAACTTTGTATTCCCAATCTCTCTGTATTTCTATTGTTACAACGTTTTTTTTTGAAAATCAATAAAAAGACTTAAAACGAAAGAAAGGTTTTCTGTTTGGCAGGAAGGATTGGCGAATTATCTTGACGTGATGAGGACATGACCAAATTTATTGGGGAGAGTGTAAGCGGTTCTCTTTTATGTAACCGTTAAGGCTAATAAATTGGCTTCTCTGTAAAGTTAATCTTAATGAGGTAGTGGGTTCTGTACAGCAGCATGTTTGGGTTATAACTGATAACGAGGCTTTGAAATTCAGTTACTAACCAATGGGCGAGATGTTATTATTTCTTGTTTGTGTGAAAGCGGCTGGGTTTCGCCAGGGCAATGAAGAGGCGACACGCGACTTCAGGAGTTGGTGGGCTGCCCTCCGCGCTCCGGCGGGAGCTGGAGGTCGAAGGAGATCGAAGGAGCAATCAGCGAAGTGGAACTGTGAGCTCCAACGGTTGTGCACGACCTTTTTATATAACTTCGTCGCGCTTTTTATTTGATATTTTGTTCTCTAATCTTCTCATAGTCAAAGCAAGAGTTATAAAGCCTTACTTCTTTAACCGCATATTGTGCACTGTTCGTTATTTCGGGGGACTGATTTGTCACAGGGGACATTTCACGCAGCATCCACCCAAACCAGAGTTCTGAAGTTTCTGAAGTTTGGCCGGGCAGGGAGTTATCAGCTCGAGATAATGCCACTAGGCATTCTTTACCGCAGACTCAGCTTATAAAATAATCTTCTGGATGTCTTGCATGAGGACTCCTATGTCCTTCAGCACCTATAATGTTTGAACCTTGTTCCATTTAAATAATAGTCCTCACTATTGTTCCCTTTACCAAAATGCTTTGTCATACATTTTCCAACACTGTATTCCACCTGCCACAATTTTTGCCTATTGTTCCAACGTCTCTAAGTCCTCCTGCAAACACACTGCTTCCTCAGCACTACCTACCCCTTCAGCTATCTTCACATCATCCGCAAATTAGGTAGCAAACATTTCAATTCGGTTATCTAAATTATTGATAAACAATGCAAAGAGAAGTTGTCCCAATTCAGATCCCAAAGGAATACCACGGGTCACTGGCAGCCTCTAACCTGTCAGCCAATCCGCTATCCAGGCCAATATCTTTCCTGTAAAGCGATAGGATGTTATCTTGGTGAGCAGCCTAAAGTGTGGCCACGTACCAAACGCCTTCTGAAAATACAAGCAAATGACATTTCCTGCCTCTCCTTTGTCAATACCGCTTGTTAGTTCCTCAAACGCCTTCTGAAAATACAAGCAAATGACATTCACTGCCTCTCCTTTGTCAATACTGCTTGTTAGTTCCTCAAACGCCTTCTGAAAATACAAGCAAATGACATTTACTGCCTCTCCTTTGTCAATACTGCTTGTTAGTTCCTCAAACGCCTTCTGAAAATACAAGCAAATGACATTTACTGCCTCTCCTTTGTCAATACCGCTTGTTAGTTCCTCAAACGCCTTCTGAAAATACAAGCAAATGACATTTACTGCCTCTCCTTTGTCAATACCGCTTGTTAGTTCCTCAAACGCCTTCTGAAAATACAAGCAAATGACATTCACTGCCTCTCCTTTGTCAATACTGCTTGTTAGTTCCTCAAAGAATTCTAACAGATTTGTCAAGGAAAATTTCCCTTCACAGAAATCATGCTGACTGTGACTTATTTTATCATTAGAACATAGAACATATAATAGTACAGCATATTACAGGCCCTTCGGCCCTCAATGTTGTGCCGACCATCAAAGCCTACCCCCATATAAACCCCCACCTTAAATTCCTCCATATACCTGTCTCGCAGTCTCTTAAAGTTCACTAGTGTATCTGCCTCCACAACTGACTCAGGCAGTGCGCTCCAAACACAAACCACTCAGTGAAAAACCTTCCTCTAATATCCCCCTTGAACTTCCCTCCCCTTACCTTAAATCCATGTTCTCTTGTATTGAGCAGTGGTGCCCTGGGGAAGAGGCGCTGTCTGTCCACTCTATTCCTCTTAATATCTTGTATAGCTCTATCATGTCTCCTCTCATCCTCCTTCTCTCCAAAGAGTAAAGCCCTAGCTCCCTTAATCTCTGATCATAATCCGTGCTCTCTAAACCAGGCAGCATCCTGGTAAATCTTCTTTATACCCTTTCCAATGTTTCCACATCCTTCCTATGCTGAGGCGAACAGAACTGGACACAGTACACCAAGGGGACAACATTCGCCTCCCTCCAATCTTCTGGTACCATTCCCGTGAACAACGAGGACATAAAGATCCTGGCCATAGGTTCAGCAATCTCTTGCCTCGTGAAGCAGCCTGGGGAATATTCCATCAGGCCCCGGAGACTTATCCGTCCTATTGTATTTTAACAACTCCAACACTTTCTCTCCATTAATATCAACATGCTCCAGAACATCAACCTCACTCATATTGTCCTTACCGTCATCAAATTCTCTCTCAGTGGTGAATACCAAAGAGAAGTATTCATCGAGGACCTCGCACACTTCCACAGCCTCCAGGCACATCTTCCAACTTTTATCTCTTATCCGTCCTACCTTCACTCCTGTCATCCTTTTGTTCTTCTGATAATTGAAGAATGCCTTGGGGTTTTCCTTTACCCTACTCACCAAGTCCTTCTCATGCCCCCTTCTTGCTCTTCTCAGCCCCTTCTTAAGCTCCTTTCTTGCTATCCTATATTCCTCAATAGACCCATCAGATCCTTGCTTCCTAAACCTCATGTATGCTGCCTTCTTTCACCTGACTAGATTTTCTACTTCACCACTTCACTTTTCCCATGGTTCCTTTACCCTACCATTCTTTATCTTCCTCAGCGTGACAAATTTATCCCTGACATTCTGTAAGAGATTCTTAAACATCGACCACATGTCCATAGTACATTTCCCTGCAAAAACATCATCCCAATTCACACCTGCAAGTTCTAGCCTATAGCGTTATAATTTTCTCAATTAAAAATTTTCCTGTCCTCTCTGATTTTATCCTGTTTCATGATAATGCTAAAGTTCAGCGAGCGGTGATCACTGTCCCCCAGATGCTCACCCACTGACAGATCTGTGACCTGACCTGGTTCGTTACCTAATACTAGATCTAGTGTGGCATTCCCCCTAGTCGGACTGTCAACATATTGTGACAAGAATCCATCTTGGACACACTTAAAAAACTCTGCCCCATCTAAATCCTTGGAATTAATCAAGTGCCAATCAATATTAGGGAAGTTAAAGTCACCCAGGATAACAACCCTGTTATTTTTGCACCTTTCCAAAATCTGACTCCCAATCTGTTCCTCTGTATCTCTGCTGCTACCAGAGGGCCTATAGAATGACCCCAGTAGAGTAACTGCTCCCTTCCTGTTCCTGACCTCCACCCATACTGACTCAAAAGAGGATCCTGCTACATTACCCACCCTTTCTTCAGCTGTACTAGTATCCCTGACCGGTAATGCCACCGCTCCTCCCCCTCTCCCATCCCTTTTAAAGCATTGAAATCCAGGAATATTGATCATTCATTCCTGCCCTGGTGCCAGCCAAGTCTCCGTAATGGCCACTACATCATAATTCCATGTATGTATCCAAGCTCTCAGTTCATCACTTTTGTTCCTGATGCTTCTTGCTTTGAAATACACACACTTTACCCCTTCTACCTTACTACCTTTATACCCTTTATTCTGCTGCTCTTTCCTCAAAGCCTCTCTTAATGTTAGATCTGGCTTTACTCCATGCACTTCTTTCACTGCTCTATCGCTCCGGTTCCCATCCCCCTTGCAAATTAGTTTAAATCCTCCCGAACCATGCGAGCAAACCTACCAGCAAGGATATTGCTCCCCCTCGAGTTTAGGTGCAACCTATCCAATCTGTACAGGTCCCACCTTCCCCAGAAGAGATCCCAATGGTCCAAAAATCTAAAACTCTGCCCCCTGCACTAGCTCCTCAGCCATGCATTCAACTGTCATCTCCTTCAATTCTTACCATCACTATCATGTAGCACTGGCAGCAATACGGAGAACGCCACCCTTGAGGTCCTGTTCTTCAGCCTTCTGCCTAGTTCCCGAAACTCACACTTCAGGACCTCATCCGTCTTCCTGCCTATGTCGTTGGTCCCAACATGTATCACGACTTCTGGTTGTTTTCCCTCTCGTACCAGGATGTCATGCACCCGGTCAGAGACATCCCGGACCCTGGCACCCGGGAGGCAACAAACCATGCGGGTTTCCTTCTCACGTCCACAAAATCTCCTGTCTGCTCCCCTGACTATAGAGTCTCCAACGACGACAGCTCTCCTCATCTCCGTCCCATCCTTCTGCACCATAGGGTCAGACTCAGTGCCAGAGGCCCTGCCACCGTGGCTCACACCTGGCCGGTCGTCCTCACCAACAGCATCCAGGACGGTAGACATTATTCAGGGGAATGGATACAGGGGTGCTCTGCACTACCTGTCTACTCTCCTTCGCTTTCCCCTCTCGGATTGTCACCCAGTGACCTGCTTCCGGCAGTCTAGGCGTGACTTCCTCCCTGCAGCTCTCAACTATGACTGCCTCATTCTCCCTTATGAGCCGAAGGTCATCCAGTAGCTGCTCCAGATTCCTCACACGGTCTTCCAGATCGCCCAGCCGCAAGCACTTCTGGCAGATGTGACTCTGCGGGAGAGGGGAGTTCCCCCAAGACTGCCACATCTCACAGGAGAGGCACATCACCGTCTCAGGAGGCATTGTAAAGACTAACTGGGAACAAGCTCGTCCTCCTCCTCTTCTCGTCGAAGCCTCTCGAGTCAAAGCCTCAAATCTCCACTCCTTCACTGGCCCACTCACTCACTGGCCGCTTTCCGCAGGCTCCAAGTACCTCGAAACCTCATCCTTAATAAAACTCCAAGACTTTCCCAAACATTGGGGTCAGGCTAACTGGCCTCTTCTTTCCTTTCTTTTGACTTTCTCCCTTCTTAAAGAGTTGAGTGACATGGTCCCAGTCCCCTGAGACCATGCAGGAACCAAGTGATTGCTTGGTTATCTTCTTCAGTATCTCTTCAGCAACCTCTCTCAGGAATCTGAGATGCAGTCCATCTGGACCTGGTGATTTATCCACCTGAAGATCTCTGAGTTTGCCGAGCACCTAATCCTTCTATTAGCAATGGCACTCACTGCTGCTCTCTGACACTCACTGACCTCTGGAAAGTAACTAGTATATTCTACAGTGAAGACAGATGCAATGTACCCATTGCGTTCATCTGCTATTTTTGCCCCCATTACTACCTCACCAGCATCATTTACCAGTGGTTCAATATCAACTCTCAACTCACTTTTATTCTTTACAGAATAAAAAAACATGGTATCCAGCTTTATTGGTCTGCCTGTCTATTTCAGAACTTCTTCCTCTGTGCAGACTGCGTATCCAACACCTTGTGAACTAATCCCAGAAATAGCAGCCATTACACCGCTGTAATCCCTGCCAGTATCCTCCTCCAATCTAATTTCATGCCTCTGTAAATAAATTCATTCCATTAGTATAAGGATACCTCTGAGTTATGCTTCACCCTCTAAAATTGCAGTATGAATTCAATAATATTATGATCATAGCCTCTTAAGTGTTCTTATACATAAAGATCCCTTCTTAGATCAGAATTTTTATATAACCCTCAATCTAGAGATTGCCTTTTCTCGAGCAGGCTCAAGCACAAGCTGCTCTAAGAAGCCATCTCGTAGGCATTTAACAAATTCATTCTCTTGCGTTTCAACATCAACCTAATTTTCCCATTCCCCTTCCATTTTGAAGTTCCCCACTGCAATTGTGTCCTTATTCTTATTATCAGAATCAGAACCACTTTTATTATCACCGGCACGTGACGTGAAATTTATTAACATAACAGCAACAGGTCAATGCAATGCATAATCTAGAAGAAGATTAAAAAATAATTAATAAGTAAATCAATTATAATATACGTATATTGAATAGATTGAAATCATGTAAAAATAGAAATGCTATTCATTAAAAAAGTGAGGTAGTGTCCAAGGGTTCAATATGCATTTAGGAATTGGATGGCAGAGGAGGAGAATCCGTTCATGAATCACTGAGTGTGTGCCTTCAGGCTTCTGTACCTCCTCCCTGATGATAAAAGTGAGAAATTGGCATGCCCAGGGCGCTGTTGGCCTTAAGTAATGGACGCTGCCTTTCTGAGGCAACGCTCTTTGAAGATGTCCTGGCTAGTACCCAAGATGGGGCCGACTAAATTTACAAACCTCTGCAATTTCTTTCAGTCCTGTGCAGTAGTAACCCCATTCCAGACAAATATGTCGCCTGTAGGAATGCTCTCCATGGAACATCTATAGATGTTTTTGAGTGTTTTTATTGACATAACAAATTTCTTCAAACTCCTAATAAGGTATAGCTGCTGTCTTGCCCTCTTTACAACTACGTCGATTTATTGGGATCAGGTTAGATCCTCACAGATCTTGAAATGAGTGAACTTGAAACTGCTCACTTTCTCCACTTAAGAGGACTGGTATGTGTTCCGTCGTCTTATTCTTCTGGAAGTCTACAATCAGCTCTTTCGTCGTACTGACGATGAGTGCCTGTTTGTTGTGTGACACCACTCCACTAGTAAGCACATCTCACTCCTACAGGCACTTTTGAAATCACCTGAGATTCTTTCTACAATGGTTCTATCATCAGCAAATGGTTTCCCAGCTGTGTCTAGCCACACAGACATGGGTATATAGAGAGCAGAGCAGTGGGCTAAGCACACACCGCTGAGGTGCACCAGTGTTGATCGTCAGCGAGGAGGAGATGTTATAACCAATATACACAGATTGTGGTTTTCCGTTAGGAAATCGAGGATCCAAGTGCAGAGGGAGGTGCAGAGACCCAGCTCCTGCAACTTCTCAATCAGAATTATGGGAATAATGTTATTAAACTGGGAGCAATATTCGATGAACTGCGTCCTGACATAGATGTTTGTATTGTCCAGGTGGTCCAAAGCCGTGTGAAGAGCCATTGACATTGCATCTGTCGTTGACCTATTGTGGCAATAGGCAAATTGCAATGCGTCCAGATCCTTGCTGAGACAGGAGTTCAATTTTTTTATGAGCAACCTTTCAAAACATGTCATTACTGTAGATGTTAGTGCCATCGAGCAATAATCATTAAGGCTGCTGATATTATTCTTCATATAGTCATCCGTTCGTTTCGTGAGACCATGGATTTGTGCCTTTGAAGTTTTCCAGGGCGGAGGCCTGGGCAGGGTTGTATGGGAGACCGGCAGTTGCCTAAGCTGCACGCTTTCCCCTTTCCACGTCACCGATGTTGTCCAAGGGAAGGGCACGAGGACGCAAGCAGCCTGGCACCGATGTCTCGCAGAGCAATGTGTTTTTAAGTGCCTTGCTCAAGGACACAACTGAGCAAGTGACTCAGCTGAGGCTCGAACCAGTGACCTTCAGATCACTAGACCGATGCCTTATCCACTAGGCCACGTGCCAACGCATATTATTATTATTCTTCATAATAGTCTTCATGGTATTACGTACCCGTGACACGTGACAGTGGTGTACTTGTCACGTGACAGGTGTTGAAGCTGTACTGGACTTGAGGTAATGGTCTTGTGATGGTGGAGTGACGTCATTTTCCCGCCAGTAGAGGTCATGTGACAGGTTTTTTTTTACAGGGTATAAAAGGAGGACCCCTCCCTGTGAGGAGGGGCAGTTCGTGGCTGGATTTTCCATGTTGACTTCATGCCACTGCGTGATTTAATGTTATGACGCAGTTTAGTTGAAAGATCGAGTTTTATTTAATGCCTAAAGTTTAAAAGGTCATTGCCAGCAGTTTCTTTATAATACTGCCAGTTGAGAATCAGTGGAGAGTGAAGATCAGAGTTCGGGATTTAAAAGATCGAGGAAAGTCGATTTCGACGGTGAAACAGGTTCGACCTTGTTTGATCCTCATTCGGAAGGAATTCGTTGACTGTGCTCGTGGTAATCCCTGCGAATAGCAGAAAGGATTGAGTACAGTGTTGTAAAGGAAAGGTCAGTGCCTTTAAGCCGTTTCATTTTTTCACCTTCGTAAATTCTTCGTGGGAAAAGTAGTTCGACTGGGAACTGCAACAACACGACGTGAAAGAGAATTTAAATCGTCTCAAAAAGTCTCTCCCTTAAATGGACTGTAAGCATTTTGAACTTTTGCAATACTACTTTGAAGAACTGTTTTTGCAACATCGCTTTAAGAACTGTTTAAGCTTCATTGCTCTAAGAACTCTTTAAGCTGCCGCAAGGCAGCTGATTTACGGTTACGTTAGTGATTTGTTTACTTTTGGGGGTTTGTTTTTCTGTGTTAAATTTTTTTATGTGTTTTATTTGTTATAAAAACCCTGCCTCACTCATATGTTTATTGTTGCTGAATCCGTAACAATGGGCACTGGAATAACTGTTACCTTTTTGAAACAAGTGGGAACTTCTGTCTGTAACAGTGAGAGTTTGAAAATGTCCTTGTAAACTCCCGTGAATTGGTTGGTACAGGTTTTCAGAGCCTTACCATGTACTCCATCGGGAGCCTTGTTCTTGCGAGGGTGCACTCTCTTTAAAGACTCTCTTTCAAACAGACAACATCCAGGTAAGCTTCTTCTTATGCTCCTTCTCCAAAGCCTCAAGATCCTTCCTATACTGGATCAACTAGAACTATATACAGTACTGGAGATGAGGCCTAACCGGAATCTTTTAAAGCCGCAACATCACCTCTTGAACTTTGAGCTGAATAACTCAGCTAACAAGTGCAAGTATTTGATCAGCGTCTTAACCGCAGATTGACCGACGTCGTCACTTTCTAGGAGCTGTAAACTTGGACCCCAAATGTCTCTGCTCAGCAACACCGTTAATGGTCTTCCCCTTAACCCTTTACTACTTGCTTTTGGCCGGCCAAGGTGCAACACTTCACATTTATCTGTGTTCAGCTCCATCTGGCATTTCACTGTCCTTAACTGTGAATGATCTACATTGTGCTGTATTCTTTGCCAGTCTTCTTCACCATCCACAACTGCACCACTCATGGTATCATTCAAAAACTTATTGAACCACCCATCTACATTCTCATCCCGGTCATTCTAATACTTCACAAACAGCAGAGGCCCCAGCACAGATCCCTGCAGAACGGCACGAATTACAAACCTCCAGCTCGAATAAATCTCTTCAAACACTTTCTTTAATCAAGAGGGACATTATTAAATGCTTTAGTCAAATCCATGTAGACGACATCATCAGCTCTACCTTCATCTATGACTTTCGTGACTTTGCCAGAAAACTCAATCATGTTGTGAAGAGGGGACCTGCCCCAGTGGAAGCCACGATGGCTCACTGTAATTAGCCTTTGGCTTCCAAATGGAATTAGGTGCAGACAAAAGTTTCAGAAGTGTTTGTAGACCCGGTCTGACTGCCGAGTAGAAAGTGACCATATTGGTTTACTTACAGACCAAAGGCGAGCGGAATGGTGCATTCGCTGGCCGTAAGTTACATGGGACATGTATTAGTACTTCGTACTTAGTACAGGTACTTAGTGTACATGGGAGACAGGAGGAAAGAGGCGATATGAGACAGGGGAGTTACCGTGGATAGGGTAAGGGTCATATCCATGACAGCTATGTACTGCAGAGACTGAGTCCAAGTTTGGTCTGGGATGAAGAGCAGCGAGAGCCAGTGTCTGATACCGGGAGCAGCTCTCAGCGATCCCAGGACCAGTGGAGTTGTCAAATAGCGTCTGGGTGGGAATATTTTACTGGAAACGTGATAAAACTTACAAATTGCGGTACTGCCATTGCGTTCTGTCCTGGGTCTGGGGAGGATCTCTGAGTGGAACTGGGATTATGCCTTGTTTCTCAGTGCATTGGTTTCCTCTCAGTGACCAAAGGCAAGCTGGATCGTGTGTTTATTGGCCACAAATTACAGTCTGACAAGTACATTGGTGACAGAAGGAAGGAAGCCTCTTTCCTAACTCTATACACTCAATATGTAGGATCTCATCACAGAGATCGGGCCCAGAGCCCAAGTCTTGGCTGGTTCAAATAGAATGTGACCGCACCGGTTTCCTTCCCGAGACCAAAGGCGAGCTGAATGGTGCGTTCACTGGCTGTAAGATACTGTCATTTCTGTACATGAGTAACCGAAGAAAAGAGACGATGTGACACAGGGGAGTTGCCGTTGTCAGGGTCAGAGTCATATCCACGAAAGTCATGTCCTTCCCAAAGAGAGCCCGAGTGCATGGCCATGCCCTGAATTAAATTGCAAAGACACAAAAATCATTAAGAAGTCACCCTGAATGCACGTACCACGGGGCTTAATGACAACATTTATCTTATGGTTATGTGACTAGCACTTTATGGTGAATTATTGGTCCCACAAGTTACCACATAATGATCTTGCAACTTATGATTTACCTTTCTCTTCAGCTGTTATATTTTGCTACATTTTGTTAGAGTTCCATCTTGTACTACAACAACACACTGCATTATTTTTGGACCCAGTATGCCAGTATGCTAATACACTAACATGGGGGGAGTCCTGTTTGGATCCGTTATTCTGTAACATTCAGGGGAAGTTGGTGAGCCTTCGGAACAACTGAACAAAACATTGTCTCGAAGTACTTTATGGGAGTAGATCAGTAAAATAAAACAAAGCCCTTAGATTGAATTTCACAAAGACAAAGTTTGTGTAGATATGGCAAAGACCTCAGGAGGAAAAATGGAAGAAACTGCTTGTGATTGAGTCAGTTGAGGGGCAATGGCATCGATTTAAATAGATAATACATGTCGTGAAGGAAATATTCATACCCAAGGTCAGCAAGATGCAAAATAAAACATTAGATCAACTACATGAATGAGCAAAGATTTATAAAAATATTGAAGAAAAGACAGCTAAGTAAGGAACACAGAAAAATATAGTAATACATTTTAACCATAGGGCATATGAAAATATGAGAGCTATAGTCAAGTATGAACTTCTTACTGCCAAAGACAGGTTGAGACGGATATTGCTGATAATATTAAGATTGACCAAGCGGTTTTGTCAATACTTCAGTCATAAAAGAAATGTTAATTGGAAAGTTAAGTGTATTAGGAATAACGGTTATGCAGAGGATACATAAATAAAATAAAATAAAAATTAAATAAAAGTTACATAAAATTATGAAGAGGAGGACATAGCGGATGATTAACTCTTAATTCGCTAAAGTGTTCACCTAAAAAGATGTTAAAAATAAAGTTGCTTAAGCTGATTCAGTGATCTTACTAAATGAGGTCCTGTTTCAGATTGAAAGGGTGAAAGTTAATAAATCTCAGTGTCGGACAACATATATCCAAGGGTACTTAGCGAAGCCTACAATTAGAAATACAAACACAAAACAAATACTTTTCAAAACTCTGTGAAGACTGATGAAGTCTGTAATGACTTGAAATGGACAAATATTTTCTTGGTATATAAGAGGGGTGACAGCACTGACACTTTAAAATACTTACCTGTAAGCTGAACGTGTATTGTGGGTAAGATAAGAGGAATATGAATAAACGCCGAGTTGGAAAAGCAGCTGATAAGAACAGGGATGCAGAAAGTGGGAATACAGGGATACTTGTCTGGATTACTGCCAGTGACTAGTGGTGTTGGGACCATTACTTATTGCTGTATATAAGTGATTTAGATGATGAAATAGTTGGATTTGTTGCCAGGTTTGCTGATGATATGAAGACTGGTGGAGGGGGAGGTAGTGTTGAGGAAACAGGTAGGATGCGGAAGCACTTAGACAGATTAGGAGAAAGGGCAAATAAGTGGCAAATGAAATATAATATTGGAATATGCACTGTCACGCGTTCCAGTGGTGGTGATAAATGTGCAGACAGGGGAGAAAATCCGAAAATCTGAGAGGCAAAGTGACTTTGGTGTCATTGTATGCAACACCTTAAAGGTTAACTTGGAGGTTGAGTTGGAGGTGAGGAAAGGAAATGTAATGTGAGCATTCATTTCTGATGTCCAGAATACCAGAGCAGGGATGTGATACTGAGGCCTCACCTTGAGTATTGTGTACAGTTTTGTGCTCCTCATCTCAGAGGCGATGTGCCGGCATTGGAGAGAGTCCAGAGGAGGTTCACAAGGATGATTCCAGACAATGAAAGGGTTACAATACGAAGAACATTTGATGACTCTGTGTCTGTACTCACTGGAATTTAGAAGGATGAGCGACGTTCTCATTGAAACCTTTTGAATGTTGAAAGGCTGAGACAGAGTAGAAGTGTAAAGGATGTTTCCCACGATAGGAGAGTCTAAGACAAGAGGGGATATATTCAGGATAGCGGGATGTCAATGCAAAACAGAGATGTGGAGAAAATTTCTTAGATAGAGGGTGGTGAATTTGTGGAATTTTTGCAACTTGCAGCTGTGGAAGCCAGGTCATTGGGTGTATTTAAGGCAGAGATTGATAGTTTTCTGATTGGACATGGCATCAAACTGATGGGGAAAAGGCCTGGAAATGGGTTTGAGCAGGGGAAAGAAAGGATCAGTCATTATTGAATGTTGGAGCAGACTCGATGGACCGAACGGCCTAGTTCTGCTCCGATGTCTTATATTTTTATGGCGTTCTGTTAGCAGACAGGCAGCATGGGTTCAGAAAGGGTAAATCATGTTTCACTAATATGTTGCAGGTCTATGAAGTGGGCAGGGGGGGAAACAAAATTTATGATCACAATAAAGCGGTGATACCATTTACTTGGGCTTCAGAAGGATTTTGAAAAGGTACCCCAGAAGAGGTTAATATTCAAATTACAGGAGGTAGGGATTCAGGCTACGGGATGTGAATGAGTGCAGAACAGGCTGAGAAGCAGAAAGGGAAGAGTTATGGTGAGAGGATCATTTTCACAGCTGGAAAATGTTAAAAGTGGCTTCCACAAGAATCCGTTTGGGGGCTTTTGCTGTTTTTATTTACATTGATGATTTGGATCAGCACAGAGTAATAAACTAGCTCAGTATGCAGATGACACAAAATTAGAGAGATCGGCTGATACCATTCAGGCAGGGGAATCAATACAGGTAGATCTAAACAAAACCCTGACGTGGGCAGATAAATGACCGGTGAAATTTAATGCAAATAAATGTAAGATATTACATTTAGGAAGTAGAAGTATTTGATATAAATATACAATAGGGGTCTTGAGTAAGCAAGTGCATTGTAGGAGAAGGATTTGAGTCTCCTGGAAGACATCACTATCAACATCTGGACAACATACTGAAGCAATGAGGAAGGCAGATATAAGGTTGGGCTATGTAATACGATCAGAGGAGTCCAGAGCTAGAGACGTCTCCTTAACCTATTTCATGCACTTGTGAGGCCACGCCTTGAGAACTGTGTACAATTCTGATCACCATATTTTGTAAGGAATGTGAAGTCATTGGAAAGAGATCAGAGAAGGGCGACTCCTCTCATTACAGGACTGCAGGGTGTCAGCTGTGCAGTAAGATTGAGAGAATTAAATCTATCTGGCCTAAGTTGACATACAATGAGAGGAGATATGATAGAGATATTCAGAATCATTAAGGGCAGAGTAAGTATGATGCCAACTGCTACTTCAAAATTAATCTATCAACAAGGAAACGTGGAGACTGGTGAAAGTGAGATTTCAGACTGACATCAGAAAGCAATTCTTTATAAAGTGATTTGACAGATGCACAGTGAACGCAACACTCTCACACTGAAGCATAGACTGACAGGTCGAGAATGAACCCCACAATCTCACACTGTATCATGGACTGACAAGTACATAAT
Organism: Hemitrygon akajei; assembly: GCF_048418815.1. Taxonomy (NCBI): domain Eukaryota; kingdom Metazoa; phylum Chordata; class Chondrichthyes; order Myliobatiformes; family Dasyatidae; genus Hemitrygon; species Hemitrygon akajei. The sequence continues at coordinate 58,649,773 of NC_133149.1, forward strand.
GAAACCCGCCCTCTCACACGGTATTGGAGACTGACAGGTACAGAATGAACCCACCATCTCAGAATCATATCAGAATCAGGGTTATATTCACCGGCAGGTGACGTGAAATTTGTTAACCTAGCAGCAGCAGCATTTCAATGCAATGCATGATCGAGAGGAAGAAAACATAATAATGAAGAATATAAAAATAATAATGTTACTAAATAACAAAGTAAATCAGTTGCAGTGTAAGAATATTGAATGATGTAAACAAATCAGAAATACCATATATTAAAAAATAGTGAGGTATAGTCCAAAGATTTAATGTCAGTTTAGGAATCGAATGGCAGAGGGGAATACGCTGTCCTTCAATCACCGAATGTGTGACTTCAGCCCTCTGTACCTCCTACCTGATGGGAACAGAGAGTAAAGGGCATGCCCTAGGTTTTGGAGGTCCTTAATAATGGACTTTGCCTTTCTGAGACACCGCTCTCTAAAGATGTCCTGGGTACTTTGTAGGCTAGTACCCAAGATTGAGCTGATATGACTTACAACCTTAGCACTTCTTTCGGTCCTGTGCAGTATCACACTGTATCATAGACTGTACCTGTATCAGGTACAGAGTGAACACCACACTCTCACACTGTACCAGAGACGAGGAGATACAGGAGGAACACCACAGTCCTGCAATCTATGTCTCTGTTTCTGGCAGTCTGTCTGCTTGCTTGACCCATTTATTTGTCAGTTTGCCTATCGGAATGTGTGTGTGTGTGTGTGTGTGTGTGTGTGTGTGTGTGTGTGTGTGTGTGTGTGTGTGTGTGTGTGTGTGTGTGTGTGTGCGTGCGTGCGTGCGTGCGTGCGTGCGTTCGTGCGTGTGTGTGTGTGTGTGTGTGGGTCTGTCTGTCTTACTTCTAACAATATTTCTCACGCTTGCCTTTCACTCGTTCATTTCCAGCTGCTATGCACATATTCCTCTGCCAATTTGTAGTATTTTTTTGTATTATTTAACAGTCTGCCTATTCTTTTGCAGATTGAAATATTTGTTCTCGATTTCTATTGACCTTTGGCAGATTTGAGATCCCCATTAAAGATAGATAGATAGATAGATAGATAGATAGATAGATAGATAGATAGATAGATAGATAGATAGATAGATAGATAGATAGATAGATAGATAGATAGATAGATAGATACTTTATTCATCCCCATGGGGAAATTCAACTTTTTTCCAATGTACCATACACTTGCTGTAGCAAAACTAATTACATACAATACTTAACTCAGTAAAAAAAAATATGATATGCATCTAAATCACCGTCTCAAAAAGCATTAATAGCTTTTAAAAAGTTCTTAAGTCCTGGAGGTAGAATTGTAAAGCCTAATGGCATTGGGGAGTATTGACCTCTTCATCCTGTCTGAGGAGCATTGCATTGATAGTAACCTGTCACTGAAACTGCTTCTCTGTCTCTGGATGATGCTATGTAGAGGATGTTCAGAGTTATCCATAATTGACCGTAGCCTACTCAGCGCCCTTCGCTCAGCTACCGATGTTAAACTCTCCAGTCCTTTGCCCACGACAGAGCCCGCCTTCCTTACCAGCTTATTAAGACGTGAGGCGTCCCTCTTCTTAATGCTTCCTCCCCAACTCGCCACCACAAAGAAGAGTGCGCTCTCCACAACTGATCTATAGAACATCTTCAGCATCTCACTGCAGACATTGAATGACGCCAACCTTCTTAGGAAGTACATTCGACTCTGTGCCTTCCTGCACAAGGCATCTGTGTTGGCAGTCCAGTCAAGCTTCTCGTCTAACTGTACTTCCAGATACTTGTAGGTCTTAACCTGCTCCACACGTTCTCCATTAATGATCACTGGCTCCATATGAGGCCTAGACCTCCTAAAGTCCACCACCATCTCCTTGGTCTTGGTGATATTGAGACGCAGACTGTTACATCAGCAACATGACACACAAAATGCTGGAGGAACTGGGCAGAGTTCCTGATGTTGCCCTGGATTGCCAACATCTTCAGATTTTCTCGTGTTTGTGCATTAGCAACGTGCCTATTTTACCGTTCGCATCCGGATCTCGTTCTCTTTGTATCTTTGTTCGAATCTGTGCTTGTGCATTTCGAATTCTATAGACTTCATTAGTTACATCCTTCATATACATGAGAAGTAAAATTATTTACGTTATGTCTCTGACCAAATGTGTAATACGCAATTTATAGTGGCTTATAATAAATAGTATGTTCAACTGGATAGTCACCGTAACATAGAAATACATTTGTATAATTGTTTCTGAGAGTGTGTGTGTGTGTGTGTGTGTGTGTGTGTGTGTGTGTGTGAGGAGAGAGAGAGAGAGAGAGAGAGAGAGAGAGAGAGAGAGAGAGAGAGAGAGAGAGAGAGAGAGAGAGAGAGAGAGAGAGAGAGAGAGAGAGCAGGAACTGAAGGACAGTTCAAAATGGGAAACTGCAGGGAGAGAGGTAGGAATCGGTCAATGTCGCTGGTCTCCGTTCAGAGATAAATAATTAGCCAACAAAAAGATGAAATCGGTAAGTGTATCTGCTTCGTGACAGAGCTCAATCTTTGAAAGTATATCACTCGGCCTATTTTCACCAGGGTCGCTGCTGAGGTAATGTCGTAGATTTTTGATGTATTTGTATCCAATCGCCCCAATATTTACAAAGGAGACAATGGTATTGAATTAAAGTGTTTGTTCAAGTTATTGTTACTAAGGAAGTTAATGAGGTGTATAACCGTATCTCTGGAGACAGATCCTCTCTATAAATCAGGGCCGCTTGGAATGCATCAGCTGTCTGCCGGAGCTGTGTATTCAGGAGCAACAGAAATCACAGATTCTCACTGGAATGGTGTATCCAGTCATCTGGCGGATAGAAGACGTTTACTATCCTTTTATTTCAGCCTTTGGAATTCCCGGTAAGCCGCAGTGTCAGCTGCCGTGGGTGGATGTTGAAGTTTAATCCCAATGATGTGATTGATGCTGCCGCTGGTTTAAACTGTGCCTGTATACCGCATTTCAGGAATGGAGTGGAAACACCGGGACTATAGATGCTGGGATTTCTATCTAAAAGCAAACCGCTGCAGGAATTCAGCGAAACGGCCAGCTTCCGTGGGACTGAGCGGGTCAGGCAGCGTTCCTCCAGCGGTTTGTGATTAACAATGAGATGTTCGGCTCTCTGCTTCTGGTCCTGTAGTAGCTGCACTGCTTTTGCAAATATTGTGTTTACACAGCCCGCGGAGCTTCTGCCAATTTACCGTCTGCATTTGAATGTGAGTGATCGTCCGCTTAGGAGCAACAATCAAACCATCGACTGTAGTAACACTTTAGCAAATGTAAGGAGATCCGTGTTGTAACACGAAACTGTTGTGGATTTTTAGTAAATGTCTGCGATATGACTGAATATAAAGGAGATGATGGATAACATAATGAAGTCGACGCTGCGTCAATTAACACAACTGACGTGGTGTTTCACAGTTATCAATACAGTGAAATGTGATCTATTATATCTACACCTGACACCGTTACAGACATCTGACTACGGCACCGAGTTTGAATTCCTCTCCCCCGCTTCCATGTGATGGATTCAGTGGGAGGCGTCCTGTCTGTCTGTGAGTTGTGTCAGACTGCGCTGTATCTGTTGGAATGAGTCAATGTTCTGTTGTAAAGTCAGTGAGGTGGCAAATGCCGGAATAGGAAACAATCTCGGGGAATGCTGGAAACACTGAGCCCCAAACAGCTTGTATGGAAAGAGACTTGTGTCCGGGGTCTCTCTGAGAACAGTTCTGGGGAGGGATACTTTAACTGTTTTCCACATTCTCTGTTTTGTCTGGATATGTGTTTCCAGCATTTCCTGTTTTTGCTCCGTCCTTCGGCTGTCTGTCGCTGACAGGGATCGCCATGGAAGCTGCTGATTGTCTAATGGAAGAATCCCGCCATCAGCGTCCAGATTTCTTCATTTCATCCAGAATTGTTCCATCCAGTATTGACTCTGAGGAGGTAGTTACCCAGTTTTTGCTTTCCGCTGCCACTTCACATTTCGGTCATCAGTAAGGAATCCGTATTCAGATCATATTGACTTTATTTCACTGTGTAAGCTCCTTCTCTGTCTGCGCCAGCTCTGCGCCCTCTCTCGACCCCCACCCACCGCTAAATGTAACTATAATTCGGAAATATTACAGGGTCCCCTCAAACTGCTGCATTGGATTCTGCTCAGTATTTTCTCAACTTGCTGATCACTGCCTCTCTTCCAGCGAACTTGCTGGCGATTGTGATCCTGTCCCGGGGAAAGTGCGGTCTCTCCAAATGCATCACTCGCTACCTGGTGGGAATGGCAGCGGCCGATCTCCTGGTCGTTATCTCGGATCCGCTGCTGAGGTGGACTGCTGCCATTTATTTTCCCCGATCATTCCTGCGAATTACTCCTGTGTGCAGTCTCTGTGAATGGTTGATGTTTGCGAGCACTACGGCCTCAGTCTGGCTGACTGTCGCTTTCACCGTCGATCGATTTGTGGCTATTTGCTGTGAGAAGCTGAAAACAAAATATTGCACCGAGAGAACGGCGGCTGCGGTTATCGGGACAGTGAGTGTGTTGTCTTGTTTGGTGAGTGTCCCCTACGGCTTCATATACGAGCCCATTGTAATAATTAATGGTGTTCCTTGGCGTTGTGTTGCTAGACCAAGCTTCACAAACTCACCCTCATGGGCGGCATTTGAGATGTTTCACCTCATTTTGGCCCCTTTTGTCCCTTTCTTTCTGATGTTACTGCTCAATATTCTGACTGTCAGGCGGATTCTAGCGGCCAGTCGATCCCGCAGGAGGCTCCGGGGACAAAAGAGTGGAGAGAATGACAAGGACCGGGAGATGGAGAACCGACGCAAATCCATCGTTTTGCTCTTCAGCATAACCGGTAGCTTCATATTGTTGTGGGGAACACGGGTGGTGTTTTCCATCTATAGACGGATTTCAAACACGTTTTTTTATCCTCTCACGGATCCACGCGACACCATAAGACGCACATCGGACATGCTGCAGATTCTCAGTTCCTGCACCAACACGTGTATTTACGTCCTGACTCAGAGCAAATTCCGAGAGGAACTGAAGAATGCGGTGAAATACCCGCTGAATCGGATTTTGAAACTCATGAAGCATTAGAAATAAATGTAGTAACGTATTAGAATTCAGCTGCCTTCATGCTTCCTATTCTACCCCCCTCCACTTGTGATTCTATAGAAACAATGTGATGAACAGAGTTACAGAACAAACAGGAGAGAATCTGCATTCGCTCGAAATACAAAACGAGACACAGAGAGTCAGATCCTGGTGAAGGGTCTCGCCACGAAACCTCGACTGTTTACTCTTCTCCTCACACAAAATGCTGGAGGAAATCAGCAGGCCAGGCAGCATCTATGGAAAAGAATAAACTGTCGACGTTTGGGGCCGAGACCCTTCTTCAGAGTCCTGTCAATTATTTACTCATTTCCCGTTTTGTGCGCTGCCTTAGAATTACAAAACAGCTGTTTACAGCTGACCCCGACGGCATCACTGGCCTCAACATCCCACAGAAATCCCTTTTGCGCATCACGTCCCGCCCTGTTATATCGAAGCTTGAGGTGAACCTGTTTCCCTTGCTCCCCGGTTCTGACAAAACCTTCTGATCTTGGAGTATATTTTCATCTCTATCAACCACTGCTACTCCCGTCAAAACCCGTCCTTTCCTTCACCACCTTTTATTCTTGTCCTTCTCTACCTGTAGGTTTTCCTTCTCACTGCCATCTTGAAATATCTTCCTGTAAAAGAATTTTACAAATGAACTGTTACGTTCATTTGTCTCTGTGAGGGATAGTGAGACAGGGAGATTGAGCGCGAGGAAGAGAGCGAATGAGATATCGCGAGGAAAGGGCGCGCGGGAGAGCACGTGAGGGAGAGGGCGCGAGGAAGAGAGCGAATGAGATATCGCGAGGAAAGGGCGCGCGGGAGGGCACGTGAGGGAGAGGGCACGAGGGAGCTTGTGCCATGGAGATGAGGCTAGACAGAGCGTGATGTAAAGGGCGTGACGGAGAAGGTGCGGGCGATGGTGAGCGCGAGGGAGAGCGACAGAAGGAGACATCGCGAGGGGGAGAACGCACGAAAGAGTTGGCGTGAGGAAGAGGGAGCGAAGGAGAGCACGTGAGGGATAGGACACGTGGAACATGTCGCGAGAGTGAGCGCGAGGGCGTGTGGGAGGGGCAGAGAAAATAGAATGAGAGAGAGATAGCGAAGCGTCTGAGACATCGTGAGGGAGACAAGGAAAGACAGTGAGAGGGAGGGAAATAGATCGATAATGTAGCCTCCGTGCCCCCAGTGCCGTCGCTCCGTTAATAGTGCGATACTTGGGTGCAAATTCGGTGTAATGTCCCCCCCCCCACAAATACCAGAAAATACACCAAAAGAGAGTAAATAATTGCAATTTTATAGCTATTTCTTAGTGGTGGGTTAGTAGAAATAGATAACCTAAATGCTCCAAATAAATAAGTTTATCAGTTTGTGCACGTAATATTTTAATACGTTGGAGCTCACGCCTCCGGTTCCATCCACAAGGACCTTCCGAGCCTTCGGCCACCGTCCGAACCGCCGACGTCCAGTATCCGCCGCCCTGGAACCGCTGTCCGCTCCTCACACGTCCGTCCTCCTCGCTGGGCTCCCGAAAAAGACCGCGAACTCCCGCTCAGCTCACACATACAAGACAGCATAACAATCCTCCATTGGTCAGTTTGCCCCTTATCGGTAGTCATAACCCAAACATACCAGACACAGAAACCCATTACAGCATGAAATAACGTTACAGAGAAGCCATTTCATTATAACAATACAGAGAAGCCATTTTGTTAGCCTGAACAGTTAACACCACTGTTACTGTTACCGAGAGTCCTACAATCTCCCCCTACCAAATTTAGACATGCCCTCATGACGCGCAGATAATTTGCCAACCCCTCCTGCAAAGCGCAAAGCCCAACCCAAGTGCAGAAAGCAGTGACATAACTCCCCAAAACAGAGATCAAACCCCGTTCCCCTGGTGCTACATAAGCCAACCTAGCTGGGGGGTTTACTTCTCTGGGACCTTCGCATCCCCTCTTCTAACTCCTCCACCACCGACACTACAGAAGACTCATGGAAACCACGAGGCGAACCCTCCCGCGAGCGGTCAACCAAACCCCTCTGCACCTCGGAACTCTCTCTCTCTTACTCCGAGCCAAACTCCCCGCCTACGCCCTGTGGTGGTACTCTGTACAGCCCATCACCAGCTCCCCTTACCCCATCCAAACCAATGGGGGAAGGACCAGGAGTCTCATCCTCCACCACGGGGGCATCAGAGAACGGCAGCATGTACTAACCATCCGAGCAGTATCCCTCACAGGGGCATGTCTGGGGCCGGCCCGACTCCCCCAGTGTGGGCTCTTCCTCGACCTTGCGTCCTGGTACTAGCTGCTTCCGGCATCTCGGGCCCCCGCTCTATTTGTACGTTTCGCCCTACAAGAGAGGGGTTTCTCGTTCGGGATTGAATTTGTCACATACGGGGTAATTCGTTCCGGTTTAAACGAGGGGAGATGGATTCGGATAGGACTTAACTCTGGTGTGAGATCGAGGGAGTATCGGTTACTCATGCCTGCGTATTAAGTGGGGTGGACATGCGTATCTCGGACGGAGTGTTAATTTGATGCTTGAGTACGGTCAGAGCTATCGGTAGGGTCGAAATCGTAGGCAGAAAGATTGGCAAAATGGGGGATTTAGGCTATGTGTTAGTGCGAATCGGTGCTGACGTCTCGGCGGTGGGACTGCCACCGTCTATCGGTGATCTCAGTGACGTGGGTCCATGGGGCGTGAACATTGTCACACAGAAAAGGTTTGACAGGTCTGATGGGACACCAGAGAAGTTGCCAGCAGCTGGGGGCGGAGATTTTCGAGACCGGGTCCTATCGTTTTTGAAGGATGAAGGAAGGGAGTGGTTGGATTTGGAAAATCTCATTGGTCCCCCTCTGCCACGGAAGGGGGAGGGTTCGGAGTTGGCGTCAGCCATTAACTCCTTGATGAACAAGTCGGCGGGTCGTCGTTAGAATTTAAGAATTTTCTCAGGGCGCATCCCTACCCGGAAGGGGAAGAAGATTGTGAGTCCTGGGTAGAGCATGTCTCTCGGCTGCTGGGTGAGTGGTAGTGCTTTGAGGAATAGAAGGGGCAGAGATTGTTTAACAATTTGTGAGGGGTGGCAGCTGAGGTAGGTAAAGGTGGGAAGGGCAGCAACCCTTTGGCTACCTGGAGGGATTATCTAGAAGCATTGGAGGAGGCTTTTGGTCTGACGGGGGGCACGGTGGAGCTTTTAGAGGAGCTTCGGGGCCTCCGTCAAGAGAAAGGAGAAAAGCTTTCTGAGTATCTTTTCCGGGTAGAGCGAAGGATAAATTGTCTGAGGCGACGGCGGGTCATTCCGGAGACGGGGGTGAATCAGATCAGGATAGACCAGGTAGCAAGGGGCGCCGAGGCATGAAGTGATTGCTACGAGTCTCCGGCAGTCCAGTAGATCGCGGCCCCAACCCATCCTTTGTTCAGTTGCTCAGAGAGGTGAGGGAGGAGGAAGACGCATTGGAATCGAAAGAGGGCTCCGGCAGTACGGCGCTCTCCTCCGTGGTAGCCCCTTGTAGTGAAGTGACTGGGGCCAGCTCCAATCGGGAGATAGTGAGCAGGTTCCTCCGCATGAGGGGACTGGCAGAGAGGGCCCCTCCCTGAAGGGACGGACTGCACAGAAGCCCGGGGGAGGCCGGGGTCCCGCGAGACGGGGTGTGTGTTATAACTGTGGGGAAGAGGGGCACTTCGGGCGGGAATGTGACCGGCTGGGAGCCCATCGAGGGGAGACTCCACGGGTGTCCAAGCAGTAAGGCGGGGGGGTCGGGAAGCTTAGAGGAGACCCAGTGAGGGAACGGCCTGGAGTCTCTGGGAAAACACAAAGTGCCACGGGACCCCGGACAGGAGAGGACCCTATCAGCGAAGGATTGGTGGGACCACGATCCAGCGTGTCAATCCGGATAAGGGAATAGATGCAAAAGCCATACTCGACACGGGGTCACAGGTCACGCTGTTGTACCGGTCATTCTACGATCAGCATTTGTCGCATTTACCCTTGACGCCCTTCAGTGCCCTGGAAATCTGGGGTAACAGTGCTGGTGATTATCCATACGATGGGTATTTGTCCGTGAGGCTGGAGTTTCTAGAGGCCGAGGAGGGAGTGTCTGAGCGCTGGTTTGCCCGGACCCAGTTGCGACGAGATGTGTATTAATTCTGGTGGGGACCAACACCCCTCTTGTACGGAGACTCTAGGAGAAGGCGGGTGAGGACTTTTTGGAGACTCTGACAGTGCACCCAGTGTTTCAAGCTGTCTTTAAGGAGGTGTGTGTGGTGGCATGAAGCGGGACACGGCATTGGAAGGAGGAACTGTGCCCAGTTGAAGCCCAGGGTGGTACGACCCGGTGATGTAGAGAGAGTGATGGGGATCAACTGTTCAGACTCTGGGAAGGAGTTCACTTCGTCATCTCAACTGAAGGTACATCGGCGAGTTCACACTGGGGAGAAACCGTTCAGCTGCTCAGAATGTGGGAAGGGATTCACTCGGTCATCTCAACTACAGGAACATCAGCAAACTCACACTGGGGAGAAACCGTTCAGCTGCTCAGAATGTGGGAAGGGATTCACTCGGTCATCTCAACTACAGGAACATCAGCAAACTCACACTGGGGAGAAACCGTTCAGGTGCTCAGAATGTGGGAAGGGATTCACTCGGTCACCTGACCTGAAGGTACATCAGTGAGTTCACACTGGGGTGAGTCCGTTCACCTGCTCTGATTGTGGGAAAGTATTCACGCACTCATCCAAACTACAGAGACACTTGCTGGTTCACACTGGGGAGAGGCCATTCACATGCTCTGAATGTGGGAAGGGATTCACTCAGTCATCCAAACTACAGACACACTGGCTGGTTCACACTGGGGAGAAACCATTTGCCTGCTCCGTATGTGAGAAAGGATTCACACGGTCATCTCAACTGAAGGAACATCAGTGAATTCACACTGGGGAGAAACCGTTTACTTGCTCAGACTGTGGAAAGGAGTTCGCTCGTGCAGCTCAGCTGAGCGTACATCAACGATTTCACACTGGGGAGAAACCGTTCAGCTGCTCTGAATGTGGGAAGAGATTCACTCTGTCATCTGACATGAAAATACATCAGCGACTTCATACTGGGGAGAGGCCGTTCACCTGCTCTGTGTGTGGGAAGGGATTCACTCACTCATCCACCCTGCAGACACCAGCTGGTTCACACTGGGGAGAGGCCGTTCACCTGCTCTGAATGTGGGAAGGGATTCACTCAGTCATCCAACCTTTTGTCACATCAGCGAATCCACACTGGGGAGAGGCCGTTCACCTGCCCTGAATGTGGGAAGGGATTCACTCGGTCATCCAAGCTGCAGAGACACCAGTTAGTTCATACTGGGGAGAAACCATTCACTTTCTCAGATTGTGGGAAGGGATTCACTTAGTCATCTGACTTGAAGCTGCATCAGCGAGTTCACACTGGGGACAGACCGTCAGACTATAAGATATAAGACCAGAATAAGGCTGTTGACCCCATCGAGTCTGTTCTGTCATTTTATCGTGGCTGATCCAAATTTCCTCTCTGCACCAATCACCTGTCTTGTCCCCGTATCCCTTCATGCCCGGATCAATCAAGATTTTATCCACCTCTGCCCTAAATGTACATAAAGAATTGACCTCCACAGCTGCCTGTGGCACGGAATTCCGCAGATTCACCACTCTCTGTCCGTTCTCTGTCATCTCCGTTCTGAAAGGACACCCCTCTATTCTGATGCTCTGTTCCCTGGTCGTAGACTCTTCCACCACAGGAAGCATCCTTTCCACACCCACTCAATCAAGCCCTTCCACAGTTTGATAAGTTTCAATGAGATCAGCCCTAATTCCTCTGCTGATACAGGATCAGGCCCATTAAACACTCTTCATATGACAATCCATTCAATCCTGGAATCTGTTTTTGTGAACATACTTTGAACCTTCTCCAGCTTCAGCACATCCTTTCCAAGATAAGCGGCCCAGACCTGTTCTCCAAGTGAGGCCTCACCAGTGATTACCAACTTCCCAAATTACATCCTTGCTTATATATTGTAGATCTCTGGAAATGAATGCTAACGTTGCATTTGCCTTCCACACCACAGACTCAACCTGCAAATTAGCTGTTAGGGAATCCTGAACATGGACTCCCGGTGTCCCTTTGCACCTCAGTTGTTTGGTATTTTCGGTCCATTTCGAAGAAGTTAACACTTTCATTTCTTCTACCAAAATGCATGAACATACACTTCCCGGCACTGTATTCCATCTGCTGTTTTTTCCCATTCTCTAAATCTATCTCAGTCCTTCTGTACCCTCTCTACCGAAAACTACCTGCCCCTCCTCATGTCTTCATATCGTCTGCAAACCTTGTGACAAAGCCAGCAATTCCGTCTTCCAAACTATTGGAATATAACACAAATCACCAGTCCGAACACAGAGCCCTGAGGAACACCACTAGTAACTGGCAGCCAACCAGATATGGCTCCCTTTATTCCCAGTCTTTGCCTCCTACCATTCAGCTTGTCATGGTCCGGTCCGTGACGTCTGCGTTCCGGTTCACGGTCCGGTCCGTGGACTCTGGACTCCGGGTCTTCTGGCTGTCCATTGTTTCAGTTGGGCTTAATCACAGGCACCTGATTCTCAAATTGGGGCTGGAATATAAGTGGCCCTGGGTTCAAATGTGGTTGCTGGTTCATCTTGTCAGTATCCTGTTCTCGCCTCTGTGGGGTTCGTCTTGACAGTATCCTCTCCTTGCCTCCGTTGGGTAAGACAGGCCTGAGGCTGGACTGTTCCCTTCCCTTCCCCTTCTTTCAGCAACCCACGCCTGAAGCCTTGCCTCCAACCTCACCTGCGTCCTCCCCTGTTATCACTGTCAAGTTTAACCGCTGGAGTGAGACTGGAGCCTTGCCCCGCCACCAGAAGAAACTATCTATCTAGGAGCTTGGAACTGTCTCTTTGTGTCCCCGTGTTTAGTGTCCGTGTATGAGTCCCGGCCCTACGTCCTGTCCCCAAGGAGGGGTCCTGGCTCTATGTTCTGTGTTCCCATGCTCGGGTCCAAGGCTCAGTAGGAAGACCGTTTGCCGCTACTCGAGTGGACTTTCGTTGTTTGTTGTTCCGTGTCCAAGTCCAGTCCAAGTCTCAGGCTTCGAGTCAAGTCCAGTCCGGGTCAAAGTCTCCGAGGAGGTTTCCAGTCCATGTTCGAGGCTCCGAGGAGGTTCCCAGTACTGTTACGTTGCCACGTCCAGTCCTCGTCTGGATTCGGAGTCCGAGCCCAAGTCAAGACCCAGGTTCCGGGTCCCCGTCCAGTCTCTGGCTCAGAATCCTTGTCCAGGTTCCTAGTTCCCAGTTCTTAGTTCCTCATCTAGGTCTCACCTTCCTACTCTAGTCTTAGCCCATGCCCTGTCTCCTAGTGTTGTCCAGGGCCTGTGTCGTGTCCAGTGTTGTTTCTTCCCCACTTCTTTCCTGATACACCTAGTCCTCTCCCTAGTACTTCAGTGTCTGTGTCTTGCATTTGGGTCCGTTCCCAACGCCCACCTTATGGCACCGCCACTGTTGAATCCATGCTAGAGTCTCCACTGTAATACCATGGGTTTATTCAGCAGCCTAGTGTGTTGCACCTTGTCAAAGGCCTTCTGAAAATCCAAGTATACAACATCTATTTCTTCACTCGGGTTGCTTTTCCAGCCGGAGTTTCACTTGAGGAAACGAATTCTCCTTTGTCGATCCTGCTTGTTGCTTCTTCCAAGAATGCCAACAGATTTGTCAGGGAAGATTTCCCCTTGAGGAAACTTTGCTGACGTTAGAGCAATAGAAGGCTGGAAGACAAATAGAGGGCTATGGGTAACCCTAGGTAATTTCTGAGGTAAGAGCATGTTCGGCAGAGCCTGTATTGTGCTGTAGGTTTTCTATGTTTCTGTGGCATATGGTCTTCAGTGGAAGATTAAAGGCAGAGCCTTGCAGCAGTTTTTTTCCGTTGGACCTTTGAGCAGCGGCCAGTCAGCATTTGGGTTTGCTCAGCAAGAACTGAAAGTTGTGCAGGAGCGAGTGGAGCGGTCAGTGTCAGAGTGAATGGAGTCCGAGTGGAGCGGTCAGTGTCAGAGTGAATGGAGTCCGAGTGGAGCGGTCAGTGTCAGAGTGAATGGAGTCCGAGTGGAGCGGTCAGTGTCAGAGTGAATGGAGTCCGAGTGGAGCGGTCAGTGTCAGAGTGAATGGAGTCCGAGTGGAGCGGTCAATGTCAGAGTGAATGGAGTCCGAGTGGAGCGGTCAGTGTCAGAGTGAATGGAGTCCGAGTGCAGCGGTCAGTGTCAGAGTGAATGGAGTCCGAGTGGAGCGGTCAGTGTCAGAGTGAATGGAGTCCGAGTGGAGCGGTCAGTGTCAGAGTGAATGGAGTCCGAGTGGAGCGGTCAGTGTCAGAGTGAATGGAGTCCGAGTGGAGATTCTGAGGCTTTAGCTGTCAGTGATGGGAGCCTTCAGTCAGAGAAGGTGTAATTAAGCTGAATGTAGAGATTTTTTGCCCCCTTCTTTTCAGTTGCTCAGTGAGAACAGTAGAGATTACAGATGGGGTAGTGGAAAGCTCCTCTTGTGGGATGCGGGAAACCAGGGACACCTCCAGTGCCCCCGATCACTACACCTTCGAGAAGTGGATCCGGCTGCAGCTTCTAACAACCTGCATTAAGAGGCTGGAACCGGATGAACACCAGATCATTCTGGAGGCTTCAGGGGTGATAGATGGGATGTTTAGAGAGGTGGTTACACCCAAAGTGCAGGACACAGGAAACTGGGTGACAGCCAAGGAAAGGAAAGGGGTTATACAGAGTACCCCTGTGGTCATCCCCTCAACAACTGGGGTATCGTTCTGGATACGGTTGCGGGGTGTGGGGGTGATCCAGCCAGGGAAAGTCACAGCCACTGGGTCTCTGTCTCTGTGACTCAGAAGGGAAGAGGGGAGAAGAGTCGAGCTGTGTGATAGGTGATGCATCCATTAAGGAAACGGACTGGATTCTGTGGGTGAGAACGAGATTTCAGGATGGTCCTGTGTGCCGTGGGTCCGGGACATCTCTGGTCGAGTGTTCAGCATTCTTACGGAAGGGGAACAGTGAATGTCGTGGTCCATGTGGGTACCAATGATATGGGCAGGTGGAGTATTGAGGTTCAACAAAAGGGGTTCAGGGAGTGTGGTGCTAAGTTCAACGGTTGTAATCTTAGGATTGCCACTGTGCCACGTGCCAGAAACAGGAAGGCTCAGGAATCGGTGCAGGAGGGAAGGTATAAGATTTTCAGATTATTTGAGCCAGCGAGGATTGCGGTGTTGCGTTGGGGGAGAGGGTGGCATCGTTGATGGAGGGTGGGGCAGGCAGGTCTCTCTCTCTCACACACAAACATATGCAGTGTGGGTATGGAGGGTAAGGAAGAGCGGGTTGAGTGGGAGAAGAGTGAGAAGGGGAATGAGGAGGATGAGGTTAGGGCTCCTTCTCAAAGACCCAGACTCACCCACCCCTCCCCCTCTGGAATTGGTCCCATTCCGTACCCCAGGCTGGGGGTGAGCATTGAATTGCCTTGTCAACCAGAAAATGAATGGTTCAACAACATCGGGTTAACACACTTTGATAATAGATTTACGTTGAGCTTGATTATTGAAATGCACTGTTTGTAAAACATTTACTGATGAGAAATGGTCTCAGTGAAGGTCCGAGAGTGGAAAACAAACCGGTGTTCAGCCCCACTGCTCCGTGCCAGACAAGAACCCCAATCTGAGTCTGTCCCATCTCTCTGTGCTTGACACATCTCCCTCTAATGTTTCCTCTCTCTGTACCTGTCCCAGAGTATTTTATTTCCCTTTTCAACCCCTTTCTCCTGTCTTCTCCCCATAACCTTTGACATCCTTAATTATCAAGCACTGATTAACTTATGTTTTAAATAAAACCTGTGATGAGCAAACCAAGCTGAAATGGGGTCGAGAGTTGACACCCTGTGAGCTATGCTGCTAATGAGAGAGAGAAGGGGGGGGGGGGGGGATGCGCCCAGCGCCGATGAGAGACATGATTTAATATTATGGCTCCTTGGCTGATTGTTTACCTTTGCTCCAAGGACTCTTTTGCCTGCTTGTAAGATTCTTGCAGAGACAGCAAGGCGGAGCCGGTTTGATGGACAGCCGGTGTCTAGCAAGTGATGATAAAAAGCAGCTCTGCTGTGACACAGGCAGACACACCACGGGACACTGAAAGAGCATTGTGCACCCATGTGAAGGTGGGGGTTTGGAGGATCGATCAAGGGCTCACAGTGTGTGAAAGGTGCGACCGGTGGGGGCTAGTTTGTGTGTCCACCCTTGCCTGGGTGACAGGTCCACCACTGAAGAACGGTCGTACATGGTCATAGTCGATGACCACAACAGGACAGGAAGCCAATGGACAGTTCGATGGTAACGTGTCTCTCTCTCTCTCCCTCTCTCTCCCTCCACCTAAACTGAACTCTTCACCATCGTAAGACTATCCATTTACCCCTAGACTTTGAAAGAGCTTGGTTTTGATTCCTATTTCCACACTTCTGTACATATCATTGCTAACCTGTTTCACATATTTGCATTTTTATAGTACTGTATTGCTTAGTTTACTAATAAACACTATTAGCTACAGTAATGCCAGACTCCAAAGTGTGTTTCCTTTCTGCTGGTTCGGTAACCCGGTCACGGGGTACGTGACAAACCGATGACTTGGCCTCCGAGCCGGCCATGTCAATGAATTTCTCAGGATCACTACCTGTAAATCATTGTGGGCAGGTGTTTTCAGGGAAATGCACGGCAGAAATGTCGCAAATGTTCAGGGAACACTGGCATGGCGTTCTGCACAGGTATGTTCCATTGAGGCAGGGAGCACACGGTGGGGTAGAAGAACCATAGTGTACAAAGGATGTAGAAAATCTAGTTGAGAAGATAAGAAAAGCTTATGAAAGCAATAAACTGAGTACAGATGGATTTCTAGAGAATTACGAGGTTACTTGGAAGGAGTGTAAGTGTGAATTAGGAGAGCCAGAAGGGGCCATGAGAAGCCCTTGGTGAGCAGGATTGAGGAAAACACCAAGACATTCTCCAAGTATGTGAAGAGCAAGAGGATGAGCAATGTGATCGTAGGACCAATAGAGTGCGATACCTGAGTTAGATCAGGTAGCAGAGGTACTTAATGAATAGTTTGCTTCAGTATTCACCAGGGAAGGGGGCCTTCACAATTGTGGGGATGACTTACAGCGGATTGAAATGCTTGAGCATATAGACATTAAGAAGGAGGACGTGCTGGAGCACTGGAAAGATATTAAGTTAGACAAGTCGCTGGGGCCAGGTGAGACATACCCCAGGCTACTGTGGGAAGAGAGGGAGAAAATTGCAGAGCCTCTGGCGATGATCTTTGCATTATCAACCAGGACGGGAGAAGTACCAGAGGACTGCAAGTTAGCAAATTCTGTCTTCAAATTTGACCAACCAAATATTAATACTGAAACTCTTGGCAGTGTCGAGGATCTGTGCCCAATAGGAGCTCAAAGCTGCTCCGCAGGTTGACCGTGTTGTTAGAAAGGCGTATAGTGTGTTGGACTTCATCAACTGTCGGACTGAATTCAAGAGCCATGAGGCAATGTTACAGGGATATAAACCCTTAGTTCCACACCACTTGGAGCACTCTGTTCATTTCTGGACACCTCACTACAGGAAGGATGTGGATACGACAGAGAGAGTGCAGAGCAGCGTTACAAAGATCTTGCCTGGATTGGAGAGCATGTCTTATGAGAATAGATTGAGTGAACTTGGCCTTTCCTTCTTGGAGTGACGGAGGACGAGAGGTGACTTGACAGAGGTGTATAAGATGACGAGGGGTTTGATAGTGTGGATAGCCAGAGGCTTTTTCCCAGTGTTGAAATGGCTAACACGAGGGGGCATCGTTTTAAGGTGCTTGGAAATAGGTACAAGGGGAGATGTCAGAGGTACGTTTTACACACAGAAGGGAGCATGGGACGCATTTCCAGTGAAGGTGGTAGAGGCGGATACAACAGGGTCTGTTAAGAGACACTTATATAGGTACCGTACACGGAGCTTAAAAATAGAGGGCTATACGGTAGGGAAATTCTGAATTAGGATCCATGGTCGACACAACATTGTGGGCAGAAGCGCCTGTAATGTGCTGTGGATTACTATGTTCTATGGTCACTCTCCCCTGCTATCAGATTTTTCTTCTCCAGCCCTTGACCTTTCCCACCCGCCTGGCTTCAACGATCACATTCTAGCTAATCCCTTTCCCCTCTGATTATACTGCACACCTTTTGATTCTGGCGTTTCCCCCGTCCTTCTCAGTGCTGAAGAAGGGACTCGTCCCGAACCGCCGGCAGTTTATTCTTTTGCACAGATGCTGCCTGAGCTGCTGAGTTCCTTCAGCGTTTTGAGTGAGT
Organism: Hemitrygon akajei; assembly: GCF_048418815.1. Taxonomy (NCBI): domain Eukaryota; kingdom Metazoa; phylum Chordata; class Chondrichthyes; order Myliobatiformes; family Dasyatidae; genus Hemitrygon; species Hemitrygon akajei. Next base: position 58,667,346 of record NC_133149.1, read on the forward strand.
GGCTTTGGATTTCCAACATTCACAGACTCTCCCGTGTTCGCTCCAGGATTCGCCGTGACCAGGAGATCACATCGGCAAGCGTAAGGGTCGAAACCTTCTCGAAAATCACGCCTGCGCTCGGTAAACGAAAGGCTCATTGACACGGCAGCATGTCGGAGCGGCGCCACGGGCGGAGATTTCCCGCGACTGAGGGACAATTACTGTGAGATGCCGACACACCATGGATCCGCATCCCGGGACAGTCCGGGTCCTTTCCCTCTCTCTTGGCCCCGCGATCCGGATGAATGAATTCACTTTATTTCTGACATCCTTCTCATACATGAGGAGTAACATTCTTTTTGTTAAAGTAATAACAATAAATGAAATAAAAATAATAGTAATGAATAAATAAACCATGCTTATATTGAATAGATTTTAAAAACGTGCAAAAACAGAAATACATTATATTAAAAAAGTGAGGTAGTGTCCAAGGGTACAATGTCCATTCAAGAATCGGATGGCAGAGGGGAAGAAGCTGTTCCTGAATTGCCTAGTGTGTGTCTTCAGGCTCCTGTAACTCCTACCTGATATTAACAGTAAGAAAAGTACATGCCCTGGGTGCTCGATGTACCCAGAAGAAGCCAGAATAAAAATATGGGGAGGAGAAAGAGGCTAGCTGGAAGGTGGCAGGTGGGTGGGAAAGGTCAAGGGTTGGAGAAGAAATAATCTGGTAGGTGAGGAGAGTGCACCAGAGGGGAGAGAGAGAGGGAGGAGGAGGGGACCCGGCGGATGTAATAGGCAGGTGAGAAGTAAGAGTGTGGAATAGAGGAAGACGGGGGTGGGGGTGGGTTTGATCTATCAGAAGGTGAAATCAATATTCACGCATCAGGTTGGAGTACTCAGACCGAATATAAGATGTTGCACCTCCACCCTGACGGGGGATTTCATCCCGGCACAAGAGGAGGCCATCGATCGACATGTCAGAACAGGGATGGGAATCAGTATTGAAATGTTTGGCACTGGGAGGTTCTGCTTGGGACGGATGGTGCGAAGCTGCTCCACGAATTGTTCCCCTAATTGATGAGCTGATGCTCAGGAGGGAGGAGCAACACCTTATATTCCTGTTTCCCTCCAACCTGATGAGCTGAACCATAGCACCATTCTTGCCTGTTGAATCAAGAGCCCCAAGGGAAGCTGTCTCTCCATCTGAATGATGGTCTTTTTGACCTCCTGAAGACCTGTTTTTGAGTAACAGTAATGTTCCGCTGCTCTCCTGTGCCCACTTCCCCAGCTGGTCTCCACCCCACTGTAACCTCAGACAACCTTCACTTCCCCCACACACCAGTTCTGGTGCCATCCACAATATCACAAATTGTTCGATCTGCATTCCCCTCCAAATCATTCACACACGTGACCAGCACCAGTTCACTGCAAGGTGACAGAAAGAAGTGAGAGTAGAGCTCAGCTCAAACAAAGAAGACAAGCGAAACAAAGAGTAGGAGAGTGGTGGTGGAGGGGAACTCGTTGGGTCTGGTGTCCAGAAGGAAACGGAGAGCTCTGTGACTTTCCTGGTGGGAGGGGGAGGTGTACATGAACGGGGTATCCACAGTGACAGTAAGATGATCGTGGCCTGGGAACATGAAATCGTTGAAAAAATTTCTCCTGTGTTGCTTGGATTTCCAGCATCTGCAGATTTTCGCCTGTTTGTGACCGGGAAATTCCGTTTGTTGTGGACAGAGCAAAGGTACTTGACAAAGTGGACTCCCGATCTACATTGGGCCTCACTGACGTAGCGGAGGCTGAACCAGCAGCATCAGGTAGAGTAGATCAACCTGACAGACTCACAGGTGAAGTGTTACCTCACCTGGTAGGACGAATGGAGCTGAGAGGGAAAGAAAATGGGAGCGTGTAGAACTTCCCTCGCTTACAAGGATATGTTCCAGGAGGGGGATTAGTGGGAAGAGACGAATGGAATCCTTGTGGAAAGCAGAAAGTGGAGGGGGAAAGTAAAGATGGGAAGGTAGGAAGAGGTTTAGTGAAGATCGCCATGCAAATCGATAGGTTTACTAAATCAGCCAGTGTGAATGTGTTTAGTGAGCTCTGCCACCTGCCACGGTCGGTGTCTTTCTCGGGTCAGCTGTCACCTGAATGCGCCGGGGTGGACGGTGGAGGGTTTTACAGAGATGGCGAGTGGCATAGGGGTGAGGCGGGTTTACAGAATGGTGTAGGGTCAGAAGGGTTTACACAGATGGTGAGGGCTGCAAGGATCGGAGGTGTTAACAGAAATGGGGAGTGGTGTCTGGGTTGGAATAGTTTTCACAGGGGGCAAGGGGTGTAGGAATGCTACTCCACCTCTGTGGAAATGTACTGCAGTATCAAAATGGTATTTTTGTCTGTAACGAGCTGGAACCTGTATTGTATCAGATTGCTTTGTTAATAATCTTCGTGCAACATTTTGCAGATGTTTAATGCCAAACACACTAATTCCACAATCAACAGAGTGCACCCTGTCCTTGAACTTGTGTCTGAAGGAATGACTGTACCGTCTGTGTATTTTTTGGACAAAGCTATTACCAGTTGTTTTGCACTGCAAATCGTCCCTTCTGCAAGTGAAAATAACAACACTTATGATTGATCCACTCTGAGTTAATTGTTGTTGGTTGGAAGACGTAGTGAAAAGCTGCTTAACACCATCTCCTACCTGGACACTCACTCTTAACTGCACCCGCAGCTTCCTCTGCATCGCTTCGCCATCTCACCACTACACCGCTCGTCGTAGGAACTGAAATACTCATTCCGTCCATTGAGTCTTCTCCACCACTCGAATTTCCCTCTAAACTCCAAACTGCTGCTTTCTCCACGTCAGCTTCGACACCGTTATTAATCAACAACCCACCATTTATTGACTTAGAGTTCGGTCAAAGTTGGGCTGTTTTCTCTGGAGTGGAGGAGGATCAGGGTGACCAGAAAGAGTTTGATTAGATTACGAGAGGTATAGACAGAGTAGATAGCTGCCATTTTTAACCTTCTGTGTCAGAATGTCTAATCCCAGACAGCATGCATTTGGAGAGATGAGGGAGCTGTGGAATTCATTGCCACGGACGGCTCAGAGGCCAAGTCATCGGGTTTATTTAAAACAGAGGCTGATCAGTGCTTCATCAGTAAAGGTGTCAAAGGTCATGGGGAGAAGGCAGGGAACGGGGTTGAGAAGGAAGATAAAAGACACTGGGACAGGGACAGGAGGAGGAAACTTTAGAGTGAGACGTGTCAAGCTCAGACAGATGAGACAGACTCCGATAGGGGTTCTTGTCTGACACAGAGCAGTGGGGCCGAACACCGGTTCGTTTTCCACTCTCGGACCTTCACTGAGACCATTTCTCATCAGTACATGTTTTCCAAACAATACAACTTCAACGTAAATTTATTATCAAAGTGTGTTAACCAGATGCTATCGAACAATTCCTTGTCTTCTTGACAAGGCAACTCAATGCTCACCCCCAGCCTGGGGTAGGGAATGGGACCAATTCCAGAGGGGGAGGGTTGGGTGAGTGTGGGACTTTGTGAAGGAGCCCTAACTCCATCCTCCTCATTCCCTTTCCCCTTCTCACTCCCCTCCCTCTCATTCCACTGCATGTGTTTGTGTGTGTGAGATAGAGACCTGCGTGCCCAGTCATACTCCAACAACGCTCTATCCCCCAACACATTCACACTCCTCCGTACGCAGCAATCCTCACCAGCTCAAATGATCCAAAAATCTTATACCCTCCTCCTGCACCAACTCCTTAGCCACGTGTTAAACTGTATACTCTTCCTAATACTGGCAATTGGCACAGATGACAGTCCTGAGATCGCAGGCCTGGAGGAGCTGCCCTTTAAATTAGCACCTCACTCCCTGAACTCCCTTTACAGAACCTCGTTACTCTACCAGCCCATCTCATTGTTACCCACATGGACCACGACCTTCACTGTCCACCCTCCTTAGGAATGTTGAGCACTCGACCGGAGATGTCACAGACCCGAGCACACAGGAGGCAGCATATCATCCTGGAATCTCATTCTCACCCACAGAACATCCAGTCAGTTCCCTGAGCTGCTGAATCACCTCTGACCACAGCTCACCTCTTCTCCACCTTTCCCTTCTCAGTCTCAGAGCCAGTCTGAGTGCCAGAGACCCTACTGCTGTGACTTTCCTTTGCCAGGTCATCCCACCATCCCGGACAGTGTCATAAGGGGAGCGTTGGGAGAGGACCCAAAAGCAAGACCCAGACACTGAACTACCAGGAACAGAACTGGGCATGAGAAGGAAGCAAGGAAAATGGGGAAGAAAGGACACTGGACATGACACTGGCCCTGGACAAGACAAGTATTCTGGGCCTGGGCTCGGACTTGACCAGGACAGCGGAACCAGGACATGGAACTGGGAACTAGAAGCCTGGGCTTGGACTCCGAGCCAGAGACTGGACAAGGACCCAGAACCTGGGTCTTGACTCGGGCTCGGACTCCAGAACCAGGCGAGGACAAGACGAGGCTACAGGACGAGGAGAGGCACAGGATGGAACGAGAGACTCCTGGAAAGGACAAGGAAACCTCAGCACAGGACGAGGGAATCCCAGCACCGGGCCGGACAAGGTACTCCTGTGCTGGGCGAGGCACAGGGACATGACGAGAACCCAGAGCCTAAGTGCAACTACCTCTCAAATGTCCTACATATCACCCCTTCAGCCTCCTGAATGATCTGGAGTTCATCCAGTTCCAGCTCCAACTCCTTAATGCGGATTGTTCGGAGCTGAAGCTGGAAGCCCTTCTCACAGGTGTAGTTATCAGGGACACAGGAGGGTCCCCTGCCTTCCCGTATCCCACAAAGGAGGTTTCCACTATCCTGCCTGGCATCTCCACTGTTACAACTGAGAAAATGTAAAGAAGGGGCAAAAAAAATTCTACCTCCATCATGATTTTGATTTCTCTGACTGACTGCTCTCCCCACTGAAACCTCAAAGAATTAAAGCCTCAAAGTCTCCGCTCCAACTCTGTCCACTCCAACAACGACCGCTCCACTTGCTCCTGCTAATGAAGGTTTTCTTGATAATCCATCCTGACTGTGGAGTGGCCACTGTTGAAAGCTCAAAAATAACCTGCCCTGAACCACTGCCTTTAATACTCCATTGGCGAACCTGAGTGAATTACATCCTCTCAAGCTACTGACCTCTCCGATTCACGATGGGTCAAAGCTTGGTTGGGGGACACAAGGAGGAATTACTGATTGAAACTCATCCCACATTCAGAGCAGGTGACCACCCTGCCCGCAGTGTGAACCCACCACTGTCTCTGCAGTGTGGATCAGTGTATGAATGCCATCCCACAGTCTGAGCAGGTTGACGTCCTCTCACTGCTAAAATCAGTCTGGTGTGTCAGTAGGTGAGATGAAAGTGTGAATTCATTCCCTGTCTGAACAGATGAACAGCTTCTACCCAGTGTGAACTCGCTGATGTTCATTCAGTTATGATGACTGAATGAATTCCTTCCCGCATTCTGAGCCGTTGAACAGTTTCTCCCCAGTGTTTACTCGCTGATGTTCATTGAATACTGGACTGAAAGAGATATATTCGAATGTACGCAGCTTAAGATTTAAAATGCATGATCTTGAAATTCAGCTACAGATTCGCAAGTATGACGTGGCTATCTCTGAAACTTGGCTAAAGGATGACTGCCATTGGGAACTAAACATCCAAGGATATATGGTGTATCGGAAGGCTAGGTTAGTAGGTAGAGGGGGGTGGTGTGGCCTACTGAATCATAAATATCAGTAAATCATTAGAAAGGGATGACACAGGATCTTCTCTATGGTTGGAGGTGAGAAATGGCACAGGTGAAAGGACCCCAATTCCAGTTGTATACAGGCCTCCAAACAGCAGTCAGGATGTTGTTGTTGAGCCCACTAGGAGATCGGCTGCACTGGGTTGGATGTTGTGCAGTGATCCGGAGGAGATAAGAGAGTTTAAATTTAAGGAAACCTTGGGAAACAGTTATCACAATATGATTGCGTTCACTTTGAGATTTGAGACGGAGAAACTAAATTCCAATGTGTCGCTATTTCAGTGGAATAAAGGAAATTACAATGGCATGAGAGAGGAACTGGCCAAATTTGACTGGAAAGGGACACTAGCAGAACGGACAGCAGAGTAGCAATGACTGGAGTTTCTGTGAAAAATGAGTGAAGTGCAAGACGGGTATATTCTAAAATAGAAGGAATTTTCGAATGGAAGAAGGACACTACCGTGGCTGACAATTGAAGTCAGAGCCAAAGTAGAAGCAAGAAATTGGGCTTACAAGGAAGGCAAAGTTCTTTGGAAGATAAAGGATTGGGAAGCTTTTTAAAAACTTGTAGAAGGAAACTAAGAAAGTCATTAGGAAGGAAAGATGAATTATGAAATGAAGCTGGTGACTAATATCAAAGATGATACTAAAATCATTTTTAAGTATATAAAGGGTAAAAGAGAGTTGAGGATAGATATAGGACAAATAAATGACGCTGGTGATATTATAATAAAAGATGCAGAGGAACTGAATACGTAATTTGCACCAATCTGCACAGTGGAAGACATCTGCTGTATAGCGGACATTCAAGAGTGTCAGGGAAGTGAAGGATGTGCAGTGAAAATTACGACTGCGAAGGTGCTCAGGAAGCTTAATAGTCTGAGGATGGATAAATCTCCAGGAACTGATGGAATGCACCCTCAAGTTCTGAAGGAAAAAAACTGGAGATATTGCGAGGCATTAACGATGACCTTTCAAAAATTGATAGATTCTGGCATTGTACTGGATGACTGGAAAATTGCAAATTTCACTCCGCTGTGGGAGGCAGCAGAAAGGAAACGATAGACATATTATCCTGTCTTTAGTGGTTGGAAAGTTGTTGCAATGGATTGTTAGGGATGCGATTAGGGAGTACTGGGAGACGCGTGACAAGATAGGCCAAAGCCAGCATGGTTTCCTGAAAGGAAAATCCTGCTTGACACAGCAGCTAAATTTCTTTGAGGAAATTACAAGCAGGGTAGACAAAGGAGATGCAGTAGACGTGGTGTACTTGGATTTTCAAAAGGCCTCTGACAAGGTGGCTGCTTAGCAAGACAGGAGCCTATGGAATTACAGGGAACTAACTAGTGTGGGTGGAGCATTGGCTGGTCGGCAGAAAACAGAGAGTGAGAATAAAGGATCCTATTCTGGCTGGCTGCCTGTTACCAGTGGGCTTCGACAGGGGTCGGTGTTGGGACCGCTGCTTTTTACGATGTATGTCAATGATTTGGACTACAGTATCAGTGGATTAGTGGCTACAATTGCCGATGATTCAAATATAGGTGGAGGAGCGGATAGTGTTGAGGGAACCGAGACCCTGCAGGGAGATGTAGATAATTTACGGGAATGAGGAATGAAGTGACAAGTGAAATACAATGTTGAGAAGTGTATGATGATGCACTTTCGTGACATAAATAACGGGCGGACTATTATTTATATGGGGCGAGAATTCAAAATGCAGAGATGCAAAGGAACAACGGAGTTCTTCTGCAAGATGCACTAATGGTTTACCTCCAGGTTGAGTCGGTTGTGAAGAAGGCGAATGAAATGTTGGCATTTATTTCTAGAGGTATAGAATTTCAGAGCAGGAATGTGATGTTGAGGCTGTATAAGGCACTCGTGAGACCACACGGAGTATTGTGTGCAGTTTTGGGCTCCTTATCTTAAAAAGGATATACTGACATTGCAGAGGGTTCAGAGCAGATTCACAGGAATGTTTCCAGGAATGAAAGGGTTACCGGATGAAGAATGTCTGGCAGCTCGTAGCTGTATTCCCTGGAGTTCGGGAGAATGAGGGGGGATCTCATAGAAACATTCCCAATGTTGAAAGGTCAAGTCAAGTCAGGTCGGGCGTATGGGGAAAAAAGGGTAAAGCAAGAAGGGACGGAATTATATTGACATGAACTAGAATGGAAACATACAAGTGCAGGGTTTATGGGAGAAACAAGAAGGGAAGGATTTATATCCCCGTGACTTACTATGCTTAATTATTCCTTTGTCATGTTGCAAAACATGCTTCCGGATTGCTTCAGTTTTTTTTTCATTATGAAATAATTGAACACAGGCCATTTTAGCGTGAAGCATATCAGGAAAGAAATCATACAGGCTTGAGTGCAATTTTGGGAGCCTTGATTGATTTCATTTAACCGCTTTCTTAAGTCATGGGAATGACTTTAACTAAATTCGCAGTATTGTGTTTTATTACGTATAATCGATAGAATTTGTTGGGGGTAATTTAACTTTCATTGGAAGACAGAAGTAGGCAAAGTTTTATTTCCCAATTGACTACACCACAGTCCAGTCCAGCTGACAGCGGGAATGCGCCTTTAAGTTGGAATGTCAACCGCCGTTTATCCAAAGACTGACTTAATTTCTTAACGTAGCCAATCATTAAACGAGGTAGCGGAGGCTGGTGTGATACACATTGGGTTAGTAAACGAGCATCTGAGTCGGCCAGCGCCGTCTTGTGGGAATGTCTGACAGTGAATGGAAATAGATGGACATATCCGCAGACGAATGAGCGCCTCTGGCGACTACTCAGGATGCGGCACCATTAATCAACTGAAGCATCGAAGTGACGGGATATTTCACCGCGCTGATCGCCTGCTCCCTGAATTTCGACTGAGTCACCGCGTAAATAAATGTGTTCGTGCAACAGCTAAAATCCATCAGGAAAAACCCGACGTACTGAAAGATCCATTCAGAGTCATTGAAATCGTTTCCTTTTCCTGAGACCTGATAATATATGAAATTTAAAACATATGTCATACACAGGAGGATGAAATTGCCGGAGAGGGTGAAGAGTAAAACCACAGACCTCCTCCTGCTCTCCATCTCCGGGTCACTGCGGTTCTCCCCCTTGCTCTGACCCTTCAGCCCCTTAAGGACCCGACTGGCCACTAAAATGTGCCTGACTGTCAGAGCGTTGAGCAGCAGGATCCCAGTGAAAGGGAGGAAAGGAGTTAAAACCGTATCCAGCCAGTCATATCCTTCCCACCAGGGGTCAGTGTAATAATTGTCCTTGGTAATACAGAGCCACGGTACATTGTCGATGATCACACTGGGTTCCCGTACAAAGTATCGGGGAATGCTTCTCACAAACGCTGGTACGCCGGTGGCTGTTAGAACCACAGCCGCAGTTTTCCCGGTGCAATATTTTGTTTTCAGTTTCTGGCAGCAAATGGCGACAAATCGATCAAAGGTGAAAACGACGGTGAACCAGACAGAACAGTCTGTGGCTGTGAACTTCAGTACATCGATAACACTGCACACAGGGGTGATGCCCAGAAAACTCCACTAGAAGTAATACACTCTGATTCGAGTCAAAATGACGCTGGTGACAACGGTCAGTAGATCGGCCGCTGCCATGGCCACCAGGTAGCGAGTGGTGCAGGTAGAGAGGCCGCACTTTCCCCGGGACAGGATCAGAATCGCCACTACATTCACTGGAGAGAGGAGACACTCGGAATTACTTAAAACATTGTCCGTGAATTAATTTGGGATCGGGATTTAGCTAAAACTCGGGAGTGCTAGAGTCTGTAAACGTAATCTAACACCAGAAATGTCTCCGGCCTGTATTCTTCAGTGTGGAGATAAGTCGATGTGTGGGGAATCGTTGGCGATAAAAACGATCTACATGAACAACAACGATCGGTGCTGATCCCCATTCCAGTCGCTGATCGGGCCGGTTTCACTGAATTAACTGTGACTGACCAGGACTCTGGAAAATCAGCATCTGATGAGGCTGAGAAGGGATACAGAGAGGAGCAACACACACAAAACTGGAGGAACTCAGCAAGTCAGGCAGCATCCATGGAATTGAATAATCTTTCGTTTCGGGTCGAGACCCTCATTCAGAACGAAGCGCTGCCCCGATTTATGACGGGTTTCAGAGGGAAAGCAGGAACAACTTAGTGACCTGTGGCTGAGTTGCTCCGTTAATGGATTAATTCTACAGCGTAGTTTAATTCGACACGGCAGCAGATCCGTGAACACTGTTTCAGGTGATCAGACACAATTATTGACCAACAGGCAGTGGGATCGGACTGTGACAGACTCCACAGGGAGACGTGAAGCACAGGACTAGGGTTCCCCTCTGATCAATAACTTAGGAAACGTGTACTTCAGAATGCAAACATCTCCCAGTCACAACTTCCCGGAGAGATCCCTGGCCCCAGCACTGGGACATCTCTGGACAAGGTGTCATTCAAGGCAGGAACAGCGTTCTCTTCGATCCCGTGAGTTAGAGAAACGTAGACTTAGTTCCACTTGTTATTAAATATGAAAATTCAGAATGTGAAATTGACAGGATCGATATCTCTGATGGATATTTGTGCAGCGATGATCAGGTTGTAAGCTTGTAACATTATTTTAAACAGGTTCACACCGGTTAACACACAGAAATACCGAACATGAAATGCTCTGCTCACTCACCCGGAACTCCAATGACGGCAATGAACATGTACAATATTTTCTCCACACTGATATACCTATCGAACATTGCAGACATTTTCTCTGGCCAGTGATTTGTCTCTTTGTGCGACAGGCGATCTCTCGGAATGAAATGTTAAGGCAGCACATGCCTGGGGTTTTTAAAGCCATTTAGCAATTCCACAGGGACGGATTTCAACAGATTTAAAAATAAAGGTTTTTAAATTATTTACATACCAATTACGTTAGACAGGTGCAATCCCTGCGATGACAGTTAGTGATTAAATTAATGAATAATATTTAGATCATTTGTGGGAGTTAGTTTGTTACAACAAAGGTGACTGACCCGTTCCAGGTGTCTTATCAATTAAATGTGCTTCCACTGTAACTATGTACTTCAAAGGAACCAGTTGTCCGACAGAGAATATTGAAGTAAATTATGTCACTGTGCCTGTGAAATTGTTCGGAATCATCTACTGTTACCATTCTCCTCAAGAGTATAAACTCTTGATGTAATTTGTGGTTGTGGGACTCTACTGAGAGGGCCTCGAAGAAAATGTCTGTTTGTGTTGATGAATAAACACAATTTCATACCCACTCAATCCTCCAATTGCTTCAGTGATTTAGTAAAACGCAGGTCATTTGGGGACTCATCCAGGACCCATCCCTAACCCGAACACATGCCATATAAATTGCGCAGTCTAGAGGGGGTGGGGTATGTTTTATTCATGTCACTCCGTATGTGTCAAAGAACACGGCTGAGAGCTGGAGAGGCGGATAAGAAAGTGCAGTTTTGAGTGTGTGTGTGTGTGTGTGTGTGTGTGTGTGTGTGTGTGTGTGTGTGTGTGTGTGTGTGTCTGTGTGTGTGTGTGTGTGTGTGTGTGTGTCTTTCTGTATGTCTGTGAGTGTTAGTGTGCGTCAGTGTGTTTCTGAGTCCGTGTCTCTGCTTGTCCCTGCCTGATTGTACACGTGCCCGTACACCTCAAATTCAGTTTATCCCCCTTGGTTCAGCCCCTTCCCATCTGTCTCCGCAATGCAGATGTTCTCGAACTCTCATTTCAAACGCTTCACAAAATGGCTGCTGAACCGTAACAAAGGAAGAACAGAGGGCAAATTTCAAATTGCATTTTTTATTCATGTATGTGGAAATAAAACAACCTTGAGACTGGTCACAGCTCCATTTCAGCAGCCACCCCCACATGTACATGAGATTATCCCGGAGCAAGAATTAGTTCAAGCAGTTCACAAAATAGCTATTTCCACAAAAAAAAAACAAGAACAGAGGTAAAAGTTCATATTGAGTTAATTATTATTGCATAAAAACGGAACAAGCTTGAGTTCTGACACACCTCCAAATCCACCGGCTCCCCCAAGCCAGTGCTCACCCCCGAATCCGCCAGCACCCTCGACTCTGTGCAAATCAGTGTGCATCCACAAATCTGTGCTCACTGGCAAAACCTCATTCAACCCTCAAATCAGCGTGCGCCCCAAAAGCAACCGACACCCAAAAATTCCAGTGCACTCACACATTCTCTGACTTACCCCTAAATCTGTGTACATCCGGAAAGCAACATTCGCCGCCAAATCTGTATGCACCCCCAGATTCACCGAGAGGTCCCGAAATATGTGCACATCCGCAAATCCATGCGGACCCCAAATCCGTCCACACACCTACACATTACACTCTCACCGAGCAGGATTCACTTCAACCACTTTACAAAATAACTGCGTCCACCATAAAAATAGCCAGAACAAAGTTTGAATTGCAAACACACGCCCACATGCATATTCCTCGTATTATCGTTGCCATCCCCTTAAATCTTCGCACCTTATCAAATCCATCTTTATCCCCTCATCAGTGGGATGATCCCAAATCCACCGACCCTCATATTCGCTGAAAAAACCCGAAGTCTGCTCACATCCACAAATCCCGGTGCACCCCCATATTCACCAAAATATCCCTAAGTCAGCGCAATCCTCAAATCTGTGTGCACCTCCAAATCCGTGCCCACGCCGAACCCGCAGACAACTCCAAATCCACCGACACCTGTGCGCACCCCAAACCTGCTGACGCCCCAACATGAAAATTACATTATATCTGAGCAAGAAACATTTCAAGCAGTTCTCAAAATATCTGCCTGCACCATGAAGAACAGCAAGAACAGAGGTCAAGGTTCCACATGCATTTATGTTTAAAGTTTGTATCAATGAAGCAACCTTGAGATTCGACAATCTCCAAATCGACCGGGATTCCCAAATCTGCGCTAATCTGCAAATCTGTGTGTTCTCCCAAAACTGTGCACACCCGCAAAGCCGCATACAAACCACAACTCAGTGTTCGCTCCCAAATCAGTGTGTACCCCAAATCCATGCGCACCCCAAATCTGCCGGCACTCCCAAATCCACCCACATACTCAGATCGGTGCGCATCCCAAACCTGCCGACACTCCCAAATCCACCTGCATACCCAGATCCGTGCGCACCCCAAACCTGCCGACACTCCCAAATCCACCCACATACTCAGATCGGTGCGCACCCGAAACCTGCCGAAAATCCCAAATCCAACTGCATTCCCAGATCCGTGCGCACACCAAACCTGCCGACACTCCCAAATCCACCCACATACTCAGGTTGGTGCGCACCCCAAACCTGCCGACACTCCCAAATCCACCTACATACCCAGATCTGTGCGCACCCCAAACCTACCGACACTCCCAAATCCACCTACATACCCAGATCGGTGCACACCCCAAACCTACCGACACTCCCAAATCCACCTACATACCCAGATCGGTGCACACCCCAAACCTGCCGACACTCCCAAATCCACCTATATACTCAGGTCGGTGCGCACCCCAAACCTGCCGACACTCCCAAACCCACCTACATACCCAGATCCGTGCGCACCTCAAACCTGACACACCGAAATCAGTGTGCACACCTGCATTCGACAACAACGTCCGTACATCAGGAAATCAATGTGCAGTCCCATTTCCATGTGTACCACCAAACCCGCTGACATCGCCACAGATATATTAGATTTTCCGAGAACAAAACTCATTTCAAACAGTTCGCGAAATAGCTGCCTCCATGTTAAAAAGTTCAAAGTTCATAATCTGTTCATTATTAATTTTTCTTTGTGTGTCTGCATCTCTGAGTGTTTATATGCGTTTAAGTGTGTGTCTTTGTGGGTAGCTAGCAGAAAACGTTGGCGCTTTGTCGTGACAACTTGGCTACTGAGAACACTTGGCGATGACAACAGTGTGTACACTGGTTCGGGGAACTATATAGCATTGCATTGCATGTAAGGGATACAGAAATATCATGGGCTTAACTCTGAGCAGGTTGAACAGGGATTGAAAGAGTAAACCTTTTAGGAGCGTTTGTTGGTTCTGGGCAAAATTAAGGGAGAAATCAGTTTGAAAGCCGTCGAATATTGAATGCACACGGAACGGGACACAGTGGAGACACGGGGAGGCAGGAGTGATTCAGCGGCTGATCTTGCTTTACGGATGTACTAAGATTTAGCGGAATGGAAGCGAATGGGTGGGTCACAGGGATTTTGAGGTGTCCGTTGCCTCTGGGTTGCACACTGATTTGAAGGTTGAATGCGCGTTTACCATTGAGCACAGATTTGTGGGCTCACACTGATTTGCACAGAGTTGGGTGTGTTGGCGGATTCGGGAAACACACTGACTTGTGGGAGCCGTTGGATTTTGAGTAGTATCGAATCTCAAGGTTGTTCCGTTTATACAGACTTCAATAATAAATGCAATATGAAATTTGACGTCTGTTCTTGCTTTTGTTAAATAGAGACAGCCGATTTGTGAACTATTTGAAATTATTCTTGCTCTGTGCATGTGGGGGTGTCTGCTGATTTGGACAGGTGACGAGTCTCAAGGCTGTTTCATTTGTACATAAAATAATAATAATAATAAATGAAATTTGAATTTCCATCTGTGTTCTTGATTATTGGGCAGAATGGCCTACTTCTGCTCCTAAATCTTTTGGTCTTATGGTCTGATAACAGATTCTTGAGGCACAGCACTGGTGAATATGACCAGTTTACAACCACTCTTTGCCTTCTGTGTGGCAAACCCCTTCTGGATCCACAAAGAAATATACAGTTGGATCCCTTGCCTCCTTACTTTTTCAATATTCCTTGCATGGGGTATCTTATCCAAGGGATATGCCAAGGGAGATGAAATTAGGGCCATGAACCAAGGGGGATGAACTGAATCGGAGACGGACACGCGTATAGTCATCCAGGGTCAGGCAGAGACAATGGGTCTACACACACGCACGCACGCACACGCACACGCACACACACACACACACTGACACAAACTTTATTACCACCTCTTCCGCTCTCAGCTGTGTTCTTTGACACATACAGGGTGCTATGATTAAAACATGCTCCCCCACACTAGACTGGTGAGTTTGATGGCGATATGTCAGGGTTAGGGGCGGGTCCTGGACGAGCCCCCAATGTTCTGAGTATGACCGAGTCGCTGAAGTCGTTGGGCGTTTCATGGACAGGAAAGTGTTTATTCATCACCACAAACAGACATTATTTTGGAGACACCCTCGGTAGAGTCCCCTAAACATAACCTTCATCAAGAGTTTATGCTCTTGAGGAGATTGGTAAGAGTAGGGCATTCAATGCAGTTTCACAAGCTACTATGTCATAATTTACTTCCATATTCTGTGTCTGACAAATGGTGCATATGCACAGTGGGAGCACCTTTAACTGATAAGACACCTCGGTTGGTTCAGTCACCATTGTTGGGATAAACTAACTCCCGCAAATGTTCTAAATATAAATTAATCAGTTTATTCTGAATCTGTCACAGCGAGGATTGCACCTGCTTGATGTAATTGGTTTGTAAGTAAATTAAAAATCTTTACTTTTAAATCTGTTGAAATCTGTCTCTGTGGAGTCGCTAAATGATATTAAAAACCTCAGGCATGTGTAATCTCAACATCTCATTCCGAGAGATCGTCTGTAGCACAGGAGGACAAACCACTGGACAGAGAAACGCTTGGTCCCAGCAGAGGCACGGAGAAGGACAGAGGGAGTGCGCCTCCACGTCCGCTGAAGACGGCGGATGAATGCTTCGACAGATGTAACGCCAACCTGCTCCTCCTGGGCAGGAAACAGTGGAGGTTGGTAGCCGAGGAAGCACTCGAAGGGGGACAGCTGAGGACGGATAAGAGTTTATGGCGGATTCGGCTCAAGGTAGTTGCTGAATCCACGCGGTTGGGTTCTGGGAGACCAGACACTGCAATACAGTCTCCAGCTGTGGGTTGGCCCACTCGTTCCGGCCATTGGTCTGTGGGTGGAATCCTGAAGACAGACTCACAGAGGCACCAGGAAGAATACAGAATGCCCTCCAGAAGATGGATGGGAATTGACAGCCCCTGTCTGACGTAACTTCTACAGGCAAACTATGTAATTTAAAGACATGCAGTACTAGTAATTTGATGTTCGCTTGGCAGAGGGGAGTTTATATGAAGGAATGAAGTGTACAGACTTGGAGAAACGATAAACTACTGTGAGAATGGCAGGTTTACCATCTGATGGGGGAAGACCGGTGACAAAATCCAGGGTATCCTGGAGATGGACAGGGGTTGTAACAGACCAGCGGCTAACCGGTTATTCTTGTCTTGAGCACAGGCGGAGCAGGCTGAGACGAAGGCGCGGATGTCATCTCCCATGGAGGGCCAGCAGAACCGCCGACTGATGAAGGCCTGAGTACGCTTGGTTCCAGGGTGACAGGATAACCGGGAGGAATGATCCCACTGCAATACCTGTGAGCGGACAGAGCTGGGAACATAAACACGGTCAGTACGGCATTGACTAGGGGCAGCCTCGCTCTGCCGAACAGCTCGCACAATGGATTCCATGTCCCATTGCACTGCACCCACAGTCAGTGAGCAGGGAGGATAACATCGGGGAAATCTTTCAGAGGAGGGAAATCTTCGGGAGAGGGCATCAGGTTTCCAATTATTGGAACCGGGGCGGAAGGACAGAATGAAATTGAATCTTGAGGAAAACAGGGACCAACGAGCTTGACGGGAATTGAGACGCTTGGCAGTTCGGATATATTCCAGATTCCTGTGATCAGTCCAGACAAGGAATTGCGCCTTTGCTCCCTCCAGCCAATGCCTCCACTCCTCCAGAGCTAGCTTCACATCAGCTGCTCCCGGATCGCGAGATCACAATTCCGCTCAGTGGGAGTGAGGCGGTGAGTGAAGGAGGCGCAGGGGTGGACCTTCTCATCCTTGGCCGAGCGCTGAGAGAGAACAGCCCCTACACCAATGTCAGACGCATCCACCTCCACAATGAACTGCCGGCCGGTGTCGGGTTGAATCAGGATGGGGGCAGAGGTGAAACTTTCCTTCAGGGCGGAGAATGCTTTTTCAGCAGCAGGGGACCAGGAGAATCTGACAGCCGATGAGGTAAGAGCAGTGAGTGTCGCAGCCCGTGGACTGTAATTTCTGATGAAGCAGCGATAGAAGTCTGCAAAGCCCAAGAAGCGTTGCAACTCCCGACGAGCCGAGGGTCTGGGCCATTCGACCACCGCCTTGTCCTTCTGTTGGTCCATCTGAGTGCAACCGGCTGAAACTATATACTCCAGGAACGAGATTGTGTTGCGATGAAACTCACATTTCTCAACCTTCAAAACGATTTGGCTCTCCAGAAGGTGCTGGAGAAATCTGCGGACGTGACCACCTGTCTTTATTCATCACCACAGACAGACATTATTTTGGAGACCCCCTCGGTAGAGACCCCTAAACATAACCTTCATCAAGAGATTATGGTCTTGAGGAGATTGGTAAGAGTCGGTGGTTCAATACAGTTTCACAAGCTACTATGCCATAATTTACTTCCATATTCTGTGTCTGACAAATGGTGCATATGTACAGTGGAAGCACCTTTAGCTGATAAGACACCTCGGAAGGTTCAGTCACCATTATTGGTACAAACTAACTCCCACAAATGGTCTAAATATAAATTCATCAGTTTATTCTGAATCTGTCACAGCGAGGATTGCACCTGCTTGACGTAATTGGTTTGTAAGTAATTAAAAATCTTTACTTTTGAAATCTGTCTCTGTGGCGTCGCTAAATGATATTAAAAACCTCAGGCATGTGTAATCTCAACATTTCATTCCGAGAGATCATCTGTAGCACAGGAGGACAACCCACTGGACAGAGAAAATGTCTGCAATGTTGGATAGGTACTTGAGTGTGGAGAAAATATTGTACGTGTTCATTTCGGTCATTGGAGTTCCTGGTGAGTGAGCAGAGCAATTCATGTTTGCTATTTCTGTCAAGGCTCTGGAGCAGGGATCTAATCGCAGACCCAGTACAGTGCACACAGTGATATACACTGAGTCACAAATCCCGAGGTGCAAACAAAGTCAGCGTCAAAGTTCAGGTAGAGATCAAAACTTCCAGAGAAATCCAAACACCAGAATCGGGAAACAGGCAGAGTCGCTATTCAGACGGATAAGGTACAGATACGAATGTTGGAAACGCTCAGGAAAATTCACTGGCACAATCTGGCAACAAACTGGTGAAAGCACCGGACTGAAATACACTGAGCAATAAACAGAGCGGCAGGTGATAGGTGGAGTACAATGAGACACAGGTGGCAGCAATATAGGTAATAATGAGAAAGAGGTGAGAGACGGAGTACTCAGTTATATAGGGGCCGGAGTCGAGCAGAAGCGGGGACAGGTGCACATGACAATTTAAAAACACAGACTGACAGCTGGAGGAAACACACAAAAAATACAGAGTTCAACTGGACGTATTAACAGTACCCCCCGCGCCCCGCCACACACACAATACGGACGCCGCTCGGCGTCACAGCAGGTAGAGCTGGGTGCTGGCGATGATAGTCCCTAATGAGAGAGGCTTCCACGATGTAACGGGCGGGGACCGAGCTCCTCTCCTCAGATCCGTAGCGCTCCCAGTCCACAAGGTGCTGGAGGCTGCGCCCCGGCGACCAACGTCCAGCAGTCGACGCACGGTGAATACGTCTGACCAATCGATGAGACATGAGGGTGAAGTTAGCACTCGACGCACGGTGAACACGTCTGACCCATCGATGAGACGTGAGGGTGATATAAGCAGTCGAAGCACGGTAAACAGATTTGATCCATCGACGAGACGTGAGGGTGATGTTAGCACTCGACGCAAGGTGAACAGGTCTGACCCATCGATGAGATGTGAGGGTGATGTTAGCTGTCGAAGCACGGTGAACAGGTCTGACCCATCGATGAGACATGAGGGTGATGTTAGCAGTCGAAGCACGGTGAACACGTCTGACCCATCGATGAGACGTGAGGGTGATGTTAGCAGTCGACGCACGGTGAACACCTCTGACCCATCGATGAGACATGAGGGTGATGTTAGCACTCGACGCACGGTGAACACGTCTGACCCATCGATGAGACGTGAGGGTGATGTTAGCACTCGACGCACGGTGAACAGGTCTGACCCATCGATGAGACATGAGGGTTATGTTAGCACTCGACGTACGGTGAACACGTCTGACCCATCGATGAGACGTGAGGGTGATGTTAGCACTCGACGCACGGTGAACACGTCTGACCCATCGATGAGACGTGAGGGTGATGTTAGCACTCGACGCACGGTGAACACGTCTGACCCATCGATGAGACGTGAGGGTGATGTTAGCACTCGACGCACGGTGAACAGGTCTGACCCATCGATGAGACGTGAGGGTGATGTTAGCACTCGACGCACGGTGAACAGGTCTGACCCATCGATGAGACGTGAGGCTGATGTTAGCACTCGACGCACGGAGAACACGTCTGACCCATCGATGAGACGTGAGGGTGATGTTAGCACTCGACGCACGGTGAACACGTCTGACCCATCGATGAGACGTGAGGGTGATGTTAGCACTCGACGCACGGTGAACACCTCTGACCCATCGATGAGACGTGAGGGTGATGTTAGCACTCGACGCACGGTGAACACGTCTGACCCATCGACGAGACGTGAGGGTGATGTTAGAACTCGACGCAAGGTGAACAGGTCTGACCCATCGATGAGATGTGAGGGTGATGTTAGCACTCGACGCACGGTGAACACGTCTGACCCATCGACGAGACGTGAGGGTGATGTTAGAACTCGACGCAAGGTGAACAGGTCTGACCCATCGATGAGACGTGAGGGTGATGTTAGCACTCGACGCACGGTGAACAGGTCTGACCCATCGATGAGACGTGAGGCTGATGTTAGCACTCGACGCACGGTGAACACGTCTGACCCATCGATGAGACGTGAGGGTGATGTTAGCACTCGACGCACGGTGAACACGTCTGACTCATCGATGAGACGTGAGGGTGATGTTAGCACTCGACGCACGGTGAACACCTCTGACCCATCGATGAGACGTGAGGGTGATGTTAGCACTCGACGCACGGTGAACACGTCTGACCCATCGACGAGACGTGAGGGTGATGTTAGAACTCGACGCAAGGTGAACAGGTCTGACCCATCGATGAGATGTGAGGGTGATGTTAGCAGTCGAAGCACGGTGAACACGTCTGACCCATCGATGAGACGTGAGGGTGATGTTAGCACTCGACGCACGGTGAACACCTCTGACCCATCGATGAGATGTGAGGGTGATGTTAGCACTCGACGCACGGTGAACACGTCTGACCCATCGATGAGATGTGAGGGTGATGTTAGCACTCGACACACGGTGAACACGTCTGACCCATCGATGAGACGTGAGGGTGATGTTAGCACTCGACGCACGGTGAACACGTCTGACCCATCGATGAGACGTGAGGGTGATGTTAGCAGTCGAAGCACGGTGAACACGTCTGACCCATCGATGAGACGTGAGGGTGATGTTAGCACTCGACTCACGGTGAACACGTCTGACCCATCGATGAGACGTGAGGGTGATGTTAGCAGTCGAAGCACGGTGAACACCTCTGACCCATCGATGAGACGTGAGGGTGATGTTAGCAGTCGACGCACTGTGAACAGGTCTGACCCATCGATGAGACGTGAGGGTGATGTTAGCAGTCGACGCACGGTGAACAGGTCTGACCCATCGATGAGACGTGAGGGTGATGTTAGCAGTCGAAGCACGGTGAACACCTCTGACCCATCGATGAGACGTGAGGGTGATGTTAGCACTCGACGCACGGTGAACACGTCTGACCCATTGATGAGACGTGAGGGTGATGTTAGCACGCGACGCACGGTGAACACCTCTGACCCATCGATGAGACGTGAGAGTGATGTTAGCACTCGACGCACGGTGAACACCTCTGACCCATCGATGAGACATGAGGGTGATGTTAGCACTCGACGCACGGTGAACACGTCTGACCCATTGATGAGACGTGAGGGTGATGTTAGCACGCGACGCACGGTGAACACCTCTGACCCATCGATGAGACGTGAGAGTGATGTTAGCACTCGACGCACGGTGAACACGTCTGACCCATCGACGAGACGTGAGGGTGATGTTAGCACTCGACGCACGGTGAACACCTCTGACCCATCGATGAGACGTGAGGGTGATGTTAGCAGTCGAAGCACGGTGAACACGTCT
Source organism: Hemitrygon akajei (assembly GCF_048418815.1). Lineage (NCBI taxonomy): Eukaryota > Metazoa > Chordata > Chondrichthyes > Myliobatiformes > Dasyatidae > Hemitrygon > Hemitrygon akajei. The sequence goes on from NC_133149.1 coordinate 58,688,446, forward strand.
GACCCATCGATGAGACGTGAGGGTGATGTTAGCAGTCGAAGCACGGTGAACACGTCTGACCCATCGATGAGACGTGAGGGTGATGTTAGCACTCGACGCACGGTGAACACGTCTGACCCATCGACGAGACGTGAGGGTGATGTTAGCACTCGACGCACGGTGAACACCTCTGACCCATCGATGAGACGTGAGGGTGATGTTAGCAGTCGAAGCACGGTGAACACGTCTGACCCATCGATGAGACGTGAGGGTGATGTTAGCACTCGACGCACGGTGAACACCTCTGACCCATCGATGAGACGTGAGGGTGATGTTAGCAGTCGAAGCACGGTGAACACGTCTGACCCATCGATGAGACGTGAGGGTGATGTTAGCACTCGACGCACGGTGAACAGGTCTGACCCATCGATGAGACGTGAGGGTGATGTTAGCACTCGACGCACGGTGAACACGTCTGACCCATCGATGAGACGTGAGGGTGATGTTAGCAGTCGACGCACGGTGAACACCTCTGACCCATCGATGAGACATGAGAGTGATGTTAGGGACAGGATACAGATGTGGCTCATGGTATGCCTTATGTAGGACACATGGAAGGTGAGATGAATGCGGCGGAGAATAGAGGGCAGAAATGGATTAAAAAAAGAACGGATGGAATTATATTGAAATGAACATGAATGGGAACATAAAAGTGCTGGGTTTATGGGAGAAACACGAAGGGTAGGAATTATATCGCCATGATTTACGATGCTTAATGATTCCTTATCTCATGTTGCAAAACATGCTTCCGGATCGTGTAGGATTTTTCATTATGAAACGGTTGAACAGATGCTATTTCAGGGTGAAACATATCAGGAAAGAAATCATACAGACTTCATTGTAATTTTGGGGGGCTTGATTAATTTCATTTAACCGCTTTCTTAAGTCATGGGTGTCACTTCAATTTAATTCGCAGTGTTGTGTTTCATTACGTATAAGCGATAGGATTTGTTGTGGGTAATTTAGCTTTCATTAGAAGACAGAAGCAGTGAGGATTTTATTTCCCAATTCACTACAGCACAATCCAGTCCAGTTGATTACGGGAATGCGCCTTTAAGTTGGAGTGTCTTAATTTTGCCAATCATTAAACGAGATAGCGGAGACTGCTGTGATTCACATTGGGTTAGAAAATGAACATCTGACTAGACCGCGCCGTCTTGTGGGAATGTCTGACAGTGAAGTTGGTGTTGCGGAATGGGAATAGATGGACATATCCGCAGGGAAATGTGCGGGCGGCATTCCGGAGTAGTCTTTGTCTGGCATCTGGCGGGAAGAATGAGGTTCTGACTCTCTTGGACGGTGTTTTGCCCTTCCCGACACACTCACTATCTTAACGTCCCGGACTGCCGGTCGATGGACAATCCGCCCGGGAACAACACCTGGGAGATCAGGCGGTGAATCTGAGGATCTGGAGCCCAGACTGGAGACTCTGGCGACTACTCAGGATGCGGCGCCATTAATCAACTGAAGCATCGAAGTGACGGGATATTTCACCGCGCTGATCGCCTGCTCCCTGAATTTCGACTGAGTCACCGCGTAAATAAATGTGTTCGTGCAGCAGCTGAAATTCATCAGGAAAAACCCGACGTACTGAAAGATCCATTCAGAATCATTGAAATCGTTTCCTATTCCTGAGACCTGATAATATATGAAATTTACAATGTATGTCATCCACAGGAAGATGAAGCTGCCGGAGAGAGTGAAGAGTAAAACCACAGACCTCCTCCTGCTCTCCATTTCCGGGTCACTGCGGTTCTCCCCCTTGCTCTGACCCTTCAGCCCCTTACGGACCCGACTGGCCACTAAAATGTGTCTCACTGTCAGAGCGTTGAGCAGCAGGATCGCAGCGAATGGGAGGAACGGAGTTAAGACTGTATCCAGCCAGTCATATCCCACCCACCAGGGGTCAGTGAAATAATTGTCCTTGGTAATACAGAGCCAGGGTACATTGTCGATGATCACTCTGGGTTCCCGTACAAAGTATCGGGGAACGCTTCTCAGACACGACATTACGCTGGTTATTGTTAGAACCACAGCCGCAGTTTTCCCGGTGCAATATTTTGTTTTCAGCTTCTGGCAGAAAATGGCAACAAACCGGTCAAAGGTGAAAGTGACGGTGAACCAGACTGAACCGTCGGTGGCTGTGAATTTCAGTACATCGATAACACTGCACACAGGGGTGATGCTCAGAAAACTCCACAATAAGTAATACATTCTGATTCGAATCAAAATGACGCTGGTGACAACGGTCAGTAGATCCGCCGCTGCCATGGCCATCAGGTAGCGAGTGGTGCAGGAAGAGAGGCCGCACTTTCCCCGGGACAGGATCACAATGGCCACTACATTCACTGGAGAGAGAGAACAGACACTGGGCATTACTGAAAATATTCTCTGGGAACTAACATGGGAACGGGCTTTAGCTAAAACTCGGGAGTGCTAGAGTTTGTAAACGGCTGCTAATCTAACACCAGAAATGGGTCGCACTATCTCTGGCCTGTCTTCCTCAGTGTGGAGATAAGACGATGTGTGGGGAATCGTTGGCGATAAAAGCGATCTGCATGAACAACAATGATCGGTGCTGATCCCCATTCCAGTCGCTGATGGGGCCGGTTTCACTGAATTAACTGTGACTGAACAGGACTCTGGAAAATCAGCATCTGATGAGGCCGAGAAGGGATACAGAGAGGAGCAACACAAACAAAACTGGAAGAACTCAGCAGGTCAGGCAGCATCCGTCGAATTGAAACATTTTTCGTTTCGGGTCGAGACCCTCGTTCAGGACGAAGCGCTGCCACGATTTATGACGGGCTTCAGAGGGAAAGAAGGAACAACTTAGTGACCAGTAGCTGAGTTGCTCCGTTAATGAATTAATTCTACAGAGCAGTTTAATTCGATAACAAACGGCAGCAGATCCGTGAACTCTGGTTCAGGTGATCAGACACAATTATTGACCAACAGACAGACTCTGTTGGTGTGACAGAGTCACACTGTGACAGACTCCATAGGGAGACGTGAAGCGCAGGACTAGGGTTTCCCTCTGATCAATAACTTAGGAAAAGTGTACTTCAGAATGCAAACATCTCCCAGTCACAACTTCACGGACAGATCCCTGGCCCCAGCACTGGGACATCTCTGGACAAGATGTCATTCAAGGAAAGAACAGCGTTCTCTTCGATCCCGTGAGTTAGAGGAGAAACATAGACTTAGTTCCATTTGTTATTAAATATGAAAATTCAGATAGTGAAATTGACAGGATCGATACCTCTGATGGATATTTGTGCAGTGATGATCAGGTTGTAAGCTTGTAACATTATCTTAAACAGGTTCACACCGGTTAACACACAGAAATACCGAACATGAAATGCTCTGCTCACTCACCAGGAACTCCAGTGACGGCAATGAACATGTACAATATTTTCTCCACACTGATATACCTCTCGAACATTGCAGGCATTTTCTATGAACAGTGATTTGTCTCTTTGTGCGACAGGCGATCTCTCGGAATGAAATGTTAAGGCAACACATGCCTGGGGATTTTAAAGCCATTCAGCAATTCCACAGGGACAGATTTCAACAGATTTAAAATAAATGTTTTAAAATTATTTACAAACCAATTACGTCAGATAGGTGCAATCCCCACGATGACACATTGTGATTAAATTAATGAGTAATATTTACATCATTAGATATTTAGTTTGTTACAACAAAGGTGACTGAACCGTCCGAGGTATCTTATCAATTAAATATGTTTCCACTGTAAATATGTACTTCAAAGGAACCATTTGTCTGACACAGAATATTGAAGTAAATTATGTCACTGTACCTGTGAAATTGTACTGAATCAGCTACTGTTACCATTCTCCTCAAGAGTATAAACTCTTGATGTAGTTTGTGCTTGTGGGACTCTACTGAGAGGCCTCGAAGAAAATGTCTATTTGTGTTGATGAATAAACACAATTTCATATCTACTAAATCCTCCAATTGCTTCAGTGACTTAGTCACACGCAGATCATCTCATTTCAAATGCTTCACAAAACGGCTGCTGAACTCTAACAAAGCAAGGACAGAGGCCAAATTTCAAATTGCATTTATTATTCATGTATGTAGAAATAAAACAACCTTGAGACTCGTCACAGCTCCATTTCAGCAGACATCCCCACATGCGCTTTAGATTATCCCAGAGCAAGTATCATTTCAAACAGTTCAAAAATAGCTATCTCCATAAATTCTATTATAAAGGGAACAACCCTGAGTTCTGAAACACCTCCAAATCCACCAGCTCCCCCAAACCAGTGCTCAGCCCCGAATACGCCAACACCCCCAACTCTGTGCAAATCAGTGTGCGCCCACAAATCTTTACTCACTGGCAAAACCTCATTCAACCCTCAAATCAGCGTGCACCCCAAACGCAACCGGCACACGAAAATTCCAGTTCACTCACACATTCTCTGACATACCCCTAAATCTATGCACATCCGGAAAGCAACATTCGCTGCCAAATCCGTATCATTACACTCTCACAGAGCAGGATTCACTTCAACCACTTTACAAAATAGCTGTTTCCGCCTTAAAAATAGCAAGAACAAAGTTTGAATAGCAAACACACGCCCACATGCATATTCCTCGTATAATCATTGACATCCCCTTAATTCTGCGTACCTCACCAAACCCATCTTTATCCCCTCATCAGTGGGTATCCCAAATCCTCCGACCCCATATTCGCTGACAAAACCCGATGTCTGCTCACATCCACAAATCCCTGTGCACTCCCTTATTCACCAAAACATCCCTAAGTTAGCGCTATCCTCTAATCTGTGTGCACCCCCCAAATCCGTTCCCACTCCGAACCCGTAGACACACACATATCGACCGACATACCCAGACCTTTGTGCACCCCCAAACTTGCTGACGCCCCCATTTGCAAGCTACATTATCTCAGAGCAAGGACCATTTCAAGCAGTTCTCAAAATATCTGCCTCCTCCCTAAAAAATAGGAAGAACAGAAGTCAAGGTTCAAATTGCATTTATGTTTAAAGTTTGTATCAATGAAACAACCTTGAGATTCGACAATCTCCGAATCCACCGGGATTCCTAAATCTGCGCTAATCTGCAGATCTGTGTGTTCTCCCAAAACTGTGCACACCCACAAAGCCGCATGCAAACCACAACTCAGTGTTCGCTCCCAAATCAGTGTGTATCCCCAAATCCATGCGCACCCCAAACCTACCGACACTCCCAAATCCACCTACATACCCAGATCCGTGCGCACCCCAAACCTGCCGACTCTCCCAAATCCACCTACATACCCAGATCCTTACGCACCCCAAAGCTGCCGACACTCCCAAATCCACCTACATACCCAGATCCGTGAGCACCCCAAAACTGCCGACACTCCCAAATCCACCTACATACCCAGATCCGTGCGCACCCTAAACCTGCCGACACTTCCAAATCCACCTACAAACCCAGATCCGTGCGCACCCCAAACCTGCCGACACTCCACATGCACAATAGATTATTCCAGGGCAAGAATCATTTCAAATAATCACAAAAAAGAGGCCTCCATCTTAAATCAAATAGCAAGAACAAAGTTCAAAGTTCAAATTGCATTTGTTATTAAAGTATCTATAAATGAAACAATCTTGAGATTCATCACACCCCTAAATCCAAGGTCACCCCAATCTGTGTGTATCCTCAAATCCGCCGACACACCCAATTCTCTGCGGTAATCTCAAATCGATTTGCATTCCCAAACCCTGTGCACCCACACACGCTCAAAGCTGTGTTCACCCCGAAATTCCCTGACACTCCGAAATCAGTGTGCACACCCGTATTCGCCAACATACCCTGAAATGTCCGTTCATCAGCAAATCAGTGTGCAGCCCCACTTCCATGTGTACCCTCAAATCCGCTGACATCGCCACAGACACATTAGATTTTCCGAGAGCTAAGCTCATTTCAAACAGTTCGCGAAATAACTGCCTCCATCTTAAGAAGTTCAGAGTTCATAATGTGATCATTATTACTGTATCTTTGTCTTTCTGCATCTCTGAGTGTTTATATGAGTTCACGTGTGTGTCTTTGTGTCAGAGAGTAGCTAGCAGACAACACTGGCGCTTTGTCGTGACGGCTTGGCTGCTGAGAACACTTGGCCAGGACAACAGAGGGATGTGTGTACACTGGTTCGGGGAACTATATAGCATTGCATTGTTTGTAAGGGATACAGCAATATCATGGGCTTAACTCTGAGGAGGTTGAACAGAGAATGAAAGAGTGAACCTTTGAGGAGCGTTTGATGGTTCTGGGCAAAGTTGAGGGAGAAACCAGTTTGAAACCTATGGAATATTGAATGCACTGGGAACGGGACACAGTGGACACCTGGGGAGGCAGGAGTGATTCGGCGGCTGATCCTGCTTTACGGATGTGCTAAGATTTAGGAGTCTGGGAGCGAATGGGTGGATGCACTGATTGTGAGGTATCCATTGCCATCGGGTTGCACACAGCGTTGAATGCGCGTTTACCAGTGAGCACAGATTGGTGAGCTCGCACTGATTTGCACAGAGTTCGGTGTGTTGGCGGATTCGGGGGTGCACACTGTCTTGTGGGAGCCGTTGGAGTTTGAGGAGTATCGAATCTCAAGGTTGGTCCGTTTATACAGACTTCAATAATAAATGCAGTTTGAATTTTGCCCTCTGTTCTTGATTATTGGGCCGAATGGCCTACTTCTGCTCCTAAACCATTGGTCTTTTGGTGTTTCTTGAGGCACGGCACTGTTCGCCGGCTTCCATGCAGAATGTGACCCGTCTACAACCACTCTTCGCGTAGTGTGGGCAAGCCACTTCTGGATCCACAAAGCAATGTACCCTTGGATCCCATGCCTCCTTACTCTCTCAATAAGTCTTGCATGGGGCACCTTATCAAATGGCTAGGGAAATGAAATTAAGGGCATGAACCAAGGGGGATAAACTGAATTGCAGAAAGACACGCGAAAAGTCATGCGGTGTCAGGCAGAGACAATGGGTCTTCTCTCTCTCTCTCTCTCTCTCTCTCTCTCTCACACACACACACACACACACACACACACACACACACACACACACACACACACACACAGAAACACACAGGCACATGCTCAGACGTACAGACAAACACAGACACACAGACAGACACACACTTACGCACACTCACACACGCACAGACTTTCTTACCGCCTCTTCGGCTCTGAGTCGTATTCTTTGACACATACAGGGTGCTGTGTTTGAAACATTATCCCCCAAACTAGACTGGTGAGTTTGACTAGTGATATGTCAGGGTTAGGAGCGGGTGCTGGACGAGACCCTAAATGTTCTGAGAATGACTGAGTCGCTGAAGTCGTTGAGCGTTTCATGGATAGGAAAGTCTTTATTCATCACCACAAACAGACATTACTTTGGAAACCCCCTCGGTAGAGTCCCCTAAACATAACATTCATCAAGAGTTTATGTTCTTGAGAAGTTTGGTAATAGTCGGTGATTCAATACAGTTTTACAAGCTACTATGACATAATTTACTTCCATATTCTGTGTCTGACAAATGGTGTATATGTACAGTGGAAGTACCTAGAGCTGATAAGACACCTCGGAAGGTTCAGACACCATTGTTGGGACAAACTAACTCCCACAAATGGTCTAAATATAAATTCATCAGTTTATTCTGAATCTGTCACAGCGAGGATTGCACCTGCTTGACATAATTGGTTTGTAAGTAAATTTAAAACCTTTACTTTTAAATCTGTTGAAATCTGTCTCTGAGCAGTCGCTAAATGATATTAGAAACCTTAGGCATGTGTAATCTCTGCATCTAATTCCGGGAGATCGTCTGTAGCCCAGGAGGACAAACCACTGGACAGAGAAAATGTCTGCAATGTTGGATAGGTTCTTGAGTGTGGGGAAAATATTATACGTGTTCATTGCGGTCATTGGAGTTCCTGGTGAGTGAGCAGAGCAATTCATGTTTGCTATTTTTGTCAAGGTTCGGGAGCAGGGAACCAATCGCAGACCCAGTACAGTGCACACAGTGATACTGAGTCACAAATCCCGAGGTGCAAACAAAGTCAGCTTCAAAATTCAGGTAGAGATCAAAACATTCAGAGAAATCCAAACACCAGAATCGGGAAACAGGCAGAGTCGCTATTCAGACGGACAGGGTACAGATAGGAATGCTGGAAACGCTCAGGAAAACTCCCGACGGGCCGAGGGTCTGGGCCATTCGACCACCGCCTTGTCCTTCTGTTGGTCCATCTGAGTGGAACCGGCTGAAACCATATACTCCAGGAAAGAGACTGTATTGCGATGAAACTTACATTTCTCAACCTTGAAAACGATTTGGCTCTCCAGAAGGCGCTGGAGAACTCTGCGGACGTGACCTGTGTGTTCGGCAAGGGGCTTAGAAAAAACTCAAAACGTCGGCGAGATACACAAAAAGTAATTGGTTCAGCATGTCCCTGAGAATATCATTCACCAGGGCTTGGAAGACGGCCAGACAGAGCAGCATGCTCAGCTACTCGTAACGGCCTGAGCCGGTGTTGAAGGCCGTCTTCCACTCGTCGCCTTCACGGATGCGGACAAGATGGAAGGCGTTACGGAGATCAAGACTGTTGAAAACTGAGGCTCCTTGTGGTAGTTCAGCTGCCGAGGTCATGAGCGGAAGAGGGTAACGGTTCTAAGCAGTGAGTTCATTCAGTCCCCGGTAATCAATGCATGGACGCGAGGAGCCGTCCTTCTTGTCAACAAGACAAAATCCGGCACCAGCCGGGGAGGCAGACGGCGGGATGAGGCCTCCAGCCAGAGACTCTTGAATGTACTTATTCATGGCTTTAGGTGAAAACACCGGACTGAAATACACTGAGCAATAAACAGAGAGGCAGGTGATAGGTGGAGCACAATGAGACACAGGTGGCAGCAATACAGGTAACAATGAGAAACAGATGAGAGACGGAGTTCTCAGTAATACAGGGGCCCGGGTAGAGCAGGAATACATGGCAATACAAAACAACAGACTGACAGCTAGGGGGAAACACACAAAAAGACAAGTTCAACTGGAGGTACTGACATGTATATAAATAACCTGGATGAAGATGCATATAGGTGGGTTAGTAACTTAGCCAGGATTTGTGGAGCTTTGGATTCGTGTAGAAGATTTGCAAAGAATACAACATGTTGTAGATTAGTTGCAGATAAGGGTTGCGAAATGGCAGATGGAGGTTACCTACGATAAGTACAAGGAGACAATACACCTTTAAAGACAAGATCCTTTGCAGTGCTACTGAGCAGACAGATTTTGGGATCGAAAGCCATTACTTTTTGCAAGTGGCTATGCAGGTCGATGAGGTTGTTAAGAAGGCTCATGGAATGCTTGTTTTCACCATATCAGGCACTCAGGTCACAGTCAGGAGATTAAGCTGCAGCATTGTAAAACTCTGGCTCGGCCACATCTGGAGTATTTCACACAGTTCTGGTCATCCCACTATAGGAAGGATGCTGATATTTGGGAGAGGGTGCAGAGGAGATTTACCAGGACGCTGTCTGGTTTAGAGGGCATGTGCTGTCATTAAAGTCTGGATAAACTTGTGTTGTTTCTTCTAGAGAGTTGCAGACTGATGGAAGATCCGTTAGAGGTCTATAAGATTATGAGAGGCATAGATACAGTGGACAGAGTGAACCTGTTTCCCGAGGTTGAAATGGTTAATACCATAGGGCAGGCATTGACGGTGAGAGCGGGTAGGCTCAAGGGGCATGTGAAGGCAGTTATTTTAATCAGTGAGTCATAGATTCCTGGAATGCGCTGCCTGGGTTTAGTGGTGGAGGAAAATATAATAGAGGTTTAGAACAGACATTTTGGGTGGGTACAGTGTAGTTAGGAAGGATTAATATTTGTGTGTTTTTGCTTTGATTTTTAGCTGGCAGGTCACAACACTGAGGACTGAATAACCTATTCCATGTGCCCAGTAATGCAACAAACCTTTTGTCTGCTCCTACCTCCTCACCACAAAGTAATAGTTATGTTGTGATTATGCGGGCAGTGGGAAATCATGCCTCTTGCGCTTCTTGATTTCGTCACAGAGATTCGGTGTCAATCAACCCGACTCTTTCCTCTGGTAGACATCTTCATTAACTCGGTTCAATATTTGCCTTTATTCCTCATCCTAACACAAATGTTAAGGTTTATGGTTGTTAATATGCTACGCTGATAGAGTTGCTACTTGTGATTGATGTGGGGGTGATGTTGGATTGTAGTGAATGACGGCTGGGTTAGTGTCTATTGGGATCTATAGGAGGGGGGTCGGTGATGTTAAGGGGAGGGATGGTAAATGGAAATGCAGCCCTCCCCATGGGAAGAGAGGGGCGTGGAACGGTCCTGGTGTTAACTAAGTTTGTTCGTGGGGCTGTGGCCAGGCATAGTCGGGGTGCGGTCCGGGCTCGTTGTTTTGTGGACTCTTAGCCTTCAGGAATAGTTTTAAGGGTAAGTTTGTGGATGTCTATATGGGGCTGGAGGAAAGACCGTGTTGGAGTTCAGTGTCGGAAGATATCTGTGGCTGTGGCAGATAGGGTTGTGTAGCCACTTTAATCTGGCCCGTGCCTTTCACTAACCTCGTCAAATATCACTTGGCTTAATTAACCGGTGTACACTGTACTGGCTAGGTTTTATGGGATTTGTAGGTCTGTGATTACTCGGGAGTGGGAAGATCATCTCTCTTGTACTTCTTGATCACGTTACTCGAAATTCACTATCTTGTAACCCTGTCATTTTGCTCTGGCCCACGCCTTCTTTAAATTGGACCAACACTTGCCTTTAGTGGGATATTCTTCCGCCTTAACAAAATTTTTTATAAATTATGGTCATGACTATGCTAAGGTGTTGCGATTACTACTTATAATGGATATGGGGTGATGTTGGATTGTAAGGAATGAGCTCTGAGGTGTGGTTAGGGTTTATAGGATTTGTAGGAGGGTAGTAGGCGTTAGGGTTGTGAGATGGAGATGCAGCCCTCCCCATTGGGAGGGAGAGGAGAAGGGGACATTGTGTTAAATATGTTCGTTTGTGATGCCAATGTTAGTCAGGGAGCAGTAGATGTGGGCCCTTGGATGTTAGGATTACGTTTAAGGGTAGAATTAGATCTATATGTGTGTCTGTGGTAGATTGGGTTGTGGAGCCACAGTAATCTCCCCCTTTCATTCCACTGGTCCGGCTCCACTTGGGTTCTATAACTGGAAGTGCATGGAGACACATCATCAGCAATGTAACCTGGGGTCTTTGTGACTTTCGGGTTTTTAACACTAAACACACTTGGGTTCTATAACTGGAAGTTCATGGGGACACATCATCAGTAATGTAACCTGGGGTCGTTGGGTCTTTCGGGTCTTTAATCACTAAACACACTTGGGTTCTATAACCGGAAGTTCATGGGGACATACCATCAGTAATGTAATCTGGGGTCTTTGGGTCTTTCGGGTTTTTAATCATTAAACACCCTTGGGCAGGCGACCCGGCCATAACTGATCGCCCGGCTTGTGTTACTCCCGTGGACCAAGGTAATAAAGACTGTCTGTTCGAGGTTTCGCATATCTTAGACCTTTTTATGAGTTTTATTAACGCATGGAGAGTGGAATGTTTTGAGGCCTAGTTATTATGCTTAATTTCAAAGTGAGATATAGCTTCCCTGCTTTAAATATACACTGGCTTTTATTTTGCAGCGGGTGGGTGGGATCGCATGGGTTTAATTAACGGGGTTTACTGGCGATTCAGTGCCTCTCCACCCTGTCACTTTGAGCTTAGTGGTGAATAGTTTTGTGAGCTCCCAAATTGGGTTTAACTATCTGGTTCCCTATCGTTTCCTGGTATCACGTCTTTTTGATTGGTATTTCGTGAGCCGGGCGATGAAAAGCGTGCCTCTGTTTGTCTCGGTTGTGATTATACTGGCAGTGGGAAAGCATCCCCATTGTCCTTCTTGATCTGTTCTCTCGAGATTCCGTGTCACACAACCCTGTAACTTTGCTCTGGCCCATGCATTAGACTTATTCAGATGAGGACTTAGGGACAGGGATGGGGAATTAGAGTTCCGATTATGATTTAGAGTCAGAGATGCGAAGTGTTCCAGGTCTGATTAGCGTTCAGGGACGGGGATATGGGAGGTTAGAGGTCCGATTATGTCTAGGGTCAGTATGTGGGAAGTTAAAGGTCATATTAGCGTTTTGAGACATGGTTGTGGTGGGTTAAAGTTCAGGTTAGGGTTTAGGGACAGGTATGTCGGGTATTAGAGGTCAGAGATTCGAGTTTACGTTAAATGATGTGGGGTTTCCGAGGTCAAATTGAACTTTCGGGACCGTGATTTGGGAATTTAGAGCTCTGATTCGGGTTTCGGGTCAGGGATGTGGAGAACCTGAGGTGAGTCTGGCGTTTACGGACGTGGTTATCTTGGGCTGGACGTCAGTTTAGGGTTTAGGGACACGTCTGTGGCGTGTTGGTGGTCAGATTAGATGAGGGGTTAGTTTCAGTGAGGTGGGGTGCTGGAGGTCAGTTTAAAGTTCAGGGAGACTAATGAGGGGATTTAAAGTCAGGATTTTGGAAAGATGTTGGGATTTAGTGATCATATTAGGGTAAGGGGCAGGGATGCGAAGTTGTGAGAATCCATACTTACGTTTGGGATCAGGGATCTGGTGAACATAGGCCAGGCTGGGCTTTAGAGACGAGGATGCAGAGAGTTAGATCAAATTACTGTTAAGGGATGGAGGGTGTTAGTGATCAAATTAGATTACAATTAGGGACTGGGTTGTGGCAAATTACAGTGGAGATTATGGTTCAGGGGCTGGGATGCGATGTGAATGGTCAGATTTAGTTTTGGGGCAGGGGTACGGGGGTTAACAGTCAGGTTTGGATGAGGGACAGGTTTGTTAAGGGGTTAGAGATCCGACTGGGTTTGGTGACAAGGATGTGTGTGAGTTGTTCAGATTAGGGTAGTGAGACAGAGATGTGTGGAGAGAGAGGTCAGAATGGGGTTCAGGGACAGATGTCCTGGTGGAGTTAGACGTCACTTTAGGGTTTGGGGACCGGGATATGGGAAGTTAAAGTTCAGATTATGATTTACGGTCAGGGATGCGTGGTGTTACAAGTCAAGTTAAGATATAGGGACTGTGTTGTGGGAAGTTGGAGGTCAGATTAGAGATTGCGGGCTGAGGATGTGTCGAAATTTTACCATTTTCCATAGATGACATTTACCGAAATATCCAAGTTTTAATAATTTCATAGATGATGCCCGACCTGCTGAGATCCTCCAGAATCTTGTGCATCGCCTATCTGACGGCTGATGATTTTAATCGTTTCCATCTGGTTGCCTCTCATTCTCATAAATTTCAGGCCTGGCCAACCTCTCCCTATAACACAGACCAGCTTGGCCTTGGCAACATCTGCGTGAGCTCTCTCTCTCTCTCTCTCTCTCTCTCTCTCTCTCTCTCTCTCTCTCTCTCTCTCTCTCTCTCTCTCTCTCTCTCTCTCTCTCTCTCTCTCTCTCTCTCTCACACACACACAATTTTCTCGTTCTCCCATTCTCCCCTTTCACAGCTCCCAAGCACCTCACTCAGCCAATCTCTCACGTATGCAAGCACTTTCCTATTTCCCTCCATCCTCTTACGGTCCACCAATCCACCGGTCCACACCCCGGCTGCTCCTAATGCCCCTGTTAATTGGACAACCGCTTGGGAATAACAGCTTGGAGACTAGACGGTGAATGAGAAGATCTGGAGCCCGGACTGGATACAATGACCTGCATCTGGGTTGCGCTCTTTAATCAGTTTCATTAATCAATTGGTGCACAGAGGTGATCGGATATTTCACCGCGCCGATCGCCTGCTCCCTGAATTTCGACTGAGTCACCCCGTAAATAAATGTGTTCGTGCAGCAGCTGAAATTCCTCAGCAAAGCCCCGACCTCATGAAATATCCATTCAGAATCATTGAAATTGAAACCAATAGCGTTGACCTGATAATATATGGAATTTACAACCAGTGTCATCCACAGGAGGATGAAGCTGCCGGAGATGGTGAAGAGTAAAACCACAGACCTCCTCCTGCTCTCCATCTCCGGGTCACTGCGGTTCACCCCATTGCTCTGACCCTTCAGCCCCTTACGGACCCGACTGGCCACTAAAATGTGCCTGACTGTCAGAGCGTTGAGCAGCAGGATCTCAGCGAAGGGGAGGAACGGAATTAAAACAGTATCGAGCCAAGCACATCCTGTCCACACGGGGTCAGTGAAATAATTGCCCCTGAGTTTAGAGAGCCACGGACACTGTCGATGATCATTTTGAATTTCCAGATGAAGTAGCGAGGAACCCTGTTCAGACAGGACAGTACGCCAGTTGTCGTTAGAACGACAGACGCGGTTTTTCCCGTGCAAAATTTTCTTTTAAGCTTCTGGTAGCAAATAGCGACAAACCGATCGAAGGTGAAAGTGATGCTGAAGCGGACAGAACGGTCTGTGACTACGACCTCAGTGCCCCGATAGCATTGCACACCAGGATAATGTTCGGAAAACTCGACATAATATAATATTTTTATTCGATATAATATAACCTCCAGGTCAACAGTTAGTAGATCTGCCGCTGCCATGGCCACCAGGTAGCGAGTTGTGCAGGTGGAGAGGCCGCACATTCCCCGGGACAGGTTCACAATCGCCACTACATTCACTGAAGGGGGAAAGGGGGAGGGAGAGGGAGAGAGAGCGGGAGAAAGAGAGAGAGAAAAAGAGTGAGAGAGAGAGAGAGAGAGAGAGAGAGAGAGAGAGAGAGAGAGAGAGAGAGAGAGATGAGAGAGAGAGAGAGAGAGAGAGAGAGAGAGAGAGAGAGAGAGGGAGATCAGACAATGGACATCACTGAACAAATACTCTAGTAATTAATACAGCATCAGTTTCAGCTCAAGATCGAGAGTGCGAAAATGGTGGCTGAACTGCCTTCCTCAGACGATGTGTGGCTAATCACAGGGGTTAAAAAGAGCTGCATGACTGACAAGCCTCGGTGCGAATCACGATTGCGGCCACTGACGGTGCCGGTTTCGCTGATTTAACTGTGCCCGACCAGGCCTCTGGAAACTCTGCATTTGATGGGGTTGAGGTAGGATCCGGAGAAACGCTACACACACTGATCATTGGAGGGACTCATCAGTCCAAGAAGCATTTCTGGATTTCATCTGATACGGAAAGTTTCAGGGCAAGACCCTTCTTCATCAACTTAGTAACCAGAGGCTGCGGGGCTCCAATAATAGATAAATTGCACAGGGCAGTTCAATTCGGTAGCAACCGATATCAGGTCCGTGGACACTGGCTCAGACTCAATTATTGCCCAGCAGGCAGTAGAATCCAACTGGGAGAGACACCACAGGGAGTCGGGAAACACAGGACCTGGTGTTCAATCTGATCAATAACTCAGAAACGGTGAACTTCACCGTATAAAACTCTTCTAATCTCATCTTCGGGGAAAACTGCCTTTCAGCAGCACCGGTCCAAATCACGATTACGTCCCATCAAAACCCTTCAGTCACACCTTCCCGGGGAGCTGCCAGTCCGTAGCACTGGGACTACTCTAGAAAAGGTGCAAGAACAACAGTCAAGTCGAGTTAGAGGGGATACAGGCTGAGTTTCGTTTCTCATTAAATATGAAAAATCAGAATGTTCAAGTAACAGGATCAATATCACTGACGGATATTTTTGAAGTAATCATCCACTTGGAAGTTTATAAAATAATCCTAAACAGGTTTCCACCTGTTAATACACAGTAATACTAAATATGAATTGCTTCACTAACTCACCAGGAACTGCAATGACAGTAATGGACACGTACAAAATTTCCTCCACATTCAAGTACCGATACAACATTGCAGACATTTTCTCTGCCCAGTGATCTCTCTTCCTGTGTTACTGGCGATGTCTGGGAATGGAATGTTGGGGTAGATAAGCGTCGGGTATTTAATACCATGTAGCAACACCACAGGGACTAATTTCAAGAAGTTTTAATAATAAAGATTTTCTAAATTATTTACAAACCATTTACGTCGGACAAGTGCAATCAGCGTTGTGACAGATCGTGATTAATTTAGCGAATTAATTTTGCACCATTTGTGGGAGTTGGCTTGCCCCAACAAATGTGTCTAAACATTCCGAGGCCTTATCGATTAAATGTACTTCCACTGTAAATATGTACTTCAAAGGTACCATTTGTCAGGCACAGAATATTGAAGCAAATTATGTCGTTGTAGCTTGTGAAATTGCAATGAATCACCTATTGTTACCATTATCCTCAAGAGTATAAACTCATGTTTCAGTTTCTGTTTGGGAGGCGCTAACGAGAGAGCCTGTTTAGTATCCACTAAACACTCCAATTCTTCACTGACTTACTCCCATTTGGGTGCTCGTCCAGAACACACCCCGAACCCGACGGCACGGCCTTCAAACTCGGCCGTCTGCTGGGTGATGAGTATGTTTTCATCATATCACCCGTATGTGTCAAAGAACACAGCAGAGAGCTGGCGAGCCGGACTGACTGTGTGTGTGTGTGTGTGTGTGTGTGTGTGTGTGTGTGTGTGTGTGTGTGTGTGTGTGTGTGTGTGTGTGTGTGTGTGTGTGTGTGTGTGTGTGTGTGTGTGTTTCCTTTCAAATATTAAATTAACTTTATAGGCTTAATAGGCTTCGGCGTGAACAGGCAGAGGCGAGGGTAGGATCCGGTATGTTTTGTTTTGTTTGTTTAGAGTAGAGAGAATGTCAGGCAGGATGTGGAGAATCAGGGCGACCTCCGGTGCCTCTGACAACAAAACCAGCAAGAAGTGCTTCCAGCTGCAGCTTCTAACAAACCGCATTTCGGAACTGGAGCAGGAGCTAAATGACCTCGGGATCATTCGGGAGAATGTGAAGTTTATAGATAGTAGTTTCAGGGAGGTAGTTACCCCACAGGAGCAGCGCGCAGGTAAATGGGTTACCGTCAGGCGAGTGAAGGGGAAAGGGCAGGCAGAGCAGGGCTCCCCTGTGGCCATTCCCCTCAACAACAAGTATACTGATTTGGATACTGTTGGGGGTATGACTTACTTTGGACAAGCTGCGGAAGCCGGATCTCTGGCACTGAGTCTGGTTCTGCAGTGCAGAAGGGAGGGGGGAAGAAGAGGAGAGTGGTAGTGATAGGGGACTCGATAGTTAGAGGTACAGACAGGAGGTTCTGTGGTCGCGACAGAGTCTTCCGGATGATTTGTTGCCTCCCGGGTGCCAGGGTCAGGGATGACTCTTAATTTTAATCGCGTGCACAGCATTCTGAAATGGGAGGGTGAGCAACCAAATGTCATGGTACACATCGGTGCCAATGACATAGGAAGAAAGAGTGAGAAGGTCCTGAAGAGTGAGTATAGAGAGCTTGGTAGGAAGTTAAAAGCAGGACCTCGAGGGTGTTAATCGCAGGATTGCTACCTGGGCCACGTGCCAGTGAGGGTAAGAATAGGATGCTCTGGAGGATGAACACTTGGCTGAGGAACTGGTGCAGGGGGCAGGCTTTCAGTTTTCACGATCATTGGACTACTTCTGGGGCAGGTGGGACCTCTATAAGAGTGTTGGGTTACACTTGAACTACAGGGGGACCATTGTCCTTGCAGGGAGGTTTGTTAGTTCTATTGAGGGGGGTGGGGGATGGGAACCAGAGTGCCAGAGTTGATCGTGGAGTGCGGGTGAAAATAAATGATGTTAAAGATTCATGCAAAGTCACAAATAGAAGGGTTGGGTGTGGTGGTAATAATCTTCTGAGGTGTGTCTATTTCAATGCGAGTATTGTGGGGAAGGCTGGCGAGCTGAGGGCGTGGATTGACACGTGGAATTATGACATTGTAGCCATTAGTGAAACTTGGCTAAAGGAGGGGCAGGACTGACAGCTTAATGTTCCAGGGTTCCGATGTTTCAGACGTGATAGAAGCAGAGGGATGAAGGCTGGGGGGTGGGGGGTGAGGTGGCATTGCTAGTCAGGGAAATTGTTCCAGCAGTGCTCAGCAGGACAGATTAGAGGGCTTGTCTACTGAGGCCATATGGGTGGAGCTAAGAAACAGGAAAGGTATGACCACATTACTGGGGTTGTATTATAGATCATCCAATAGTCAGAGAGAATTGGAGGAGCGAATCTGCAGACAGATAGCAGACAACTGCAGAAAACATGAAGTTGTGATAGCAGGAGATTTAAATTTTCCACGTATTGATTGGGACTCCCATACTGTTAAAGGCCTAGACGGGTTAGAGTTTGCAGGATGTGTTCAGGAAAGTTTTCTAAGGCAATAAAAAGAGGTACCGACTAGAGAAGATGCAATATTAGATCTCCTGTTAGAAAACGAGTTAGGACAGGTGACGGAAGTATGTGCAGGGGTACAAATGAGAAAGGATCTTAAGAACGTGGATTGGGACAAGTTGTTCTCTGGCAAGGATAACGTTGGTAAGTGGGAAGCCTTCAGAGGAGAAATTTTGAGAGTACAGAGTTTGTATGTTCCTGTCAGGATTAAAGACAAAGTGAATAAGAATAAGGAACCTTGGTTTCTCGACGGATATTGGAAATCTGATAAAGAAGTATACAAAGTGCAAACAATACTTAAGAAATAAATCAGGAGGGCTAAAAGAAGACATGAGGTAGCTTTGGCCGTCAAGGTGAAGGATAATCCAAAGAGCTTCTACAGGTATATTAATAGCAAAAGGATAGTAAGGAATAAAATTGGTCCTGTTGAAAATTAGAGTGGTCGGCTATGTATGGAACCAAAATAAATGGGAGAGATCTTAAATGTTTTTTTTTTTTTTTGCGTCTGTATTTACTCAGGAAACTGGCATAGAGTCAATGGAAATATGGCAAACAAGAAGTGAGGTCATGGAACCTATATAGATTAAAAAGGAGGATGTTCTTGCTCTATTGAGGCAAATCAGAGTAGATAAATCCCCAAGACGAGACAGGGTATTACCTCGGAGCTTGAAGGAGACTAGTGTTGAAATTGTAGGGGCCCTGGCAGATATATTAAATAAGTCGGTATCTATGGGTGAGGTGCCAGAGGATTGGAGGAAAGCTCAAGTTGTTCCGTTGTTTAAAAAAGGTTCTAAAACTAATCCAGAAAATTATAGGCCGGTAAGTTTGACGTCGGTACTAAGTAAATTATTGGAAGGAGAACTAAGAGATAGGATCTACAGGTACTTAAATAAGCAGGGACTTATTAGGGAGAGTCAACACGGCTTTGTGCGTGGTAGGTCCTGTTTAACAAATCTACTAGAGTTTTTCGAGGAGGTTACAAGGGAAGTGTATGAAGGAAAGGCATTGAATGTTGTCTACATGGACTTCAGTAAGGACTTTGACAAGGTCCCGCATGGGAGTTTAGTTAGGAAGATTCCGTCACTAGGTATACGTGGAGAGGTAGTAAATTGGTTTAGACATTGGCTCAATGGGAGAAGCCAGAGAGTGGTAGTGGAGGATTGCTTCTCTGAGAGGAGCCCTGTGATTAGTGGTGTGCCACAGGGATCAGTGATGGGTCTATTGTTATTTGTCATCTATATCAATGATCTGGATGATAATGTGGTAAATTGGATCAGCACATTTGCTGATGATACAAAGATTGCATGTGTAGTGGACAGTGAGGAAGGATTTCAAAGCTTGCAGAGGGATCTGAACCAGCTGTAAAAATGGGTTAAAATGGCAAATGGAGTTTAATACAGTTAAGTGTGAGATATTATACTTTGGAAGGGAAAAAAAAAACAAAGTAGAACATACAAGGTAAATGGTAGGGCAGTGAGGAGTGCAGTAGAACAGAGGGATCTAGGAATACAGATACAAAATTCCCTAAAAGTCGCGTCATACGTAGATATGGTCGTAAATAGAGCTTTTGGTACATTGACCTTTATAAATCAAAGTATTTAGTATTCGAATTGGAATGTAATGGTGAGGATGTATAAGATATTGGTCAGACCGAATTTGGAGTATTGTCTGTAGTTTCTGGTCACCGAATTACAGGAAGGATATTAATAAGGTTGAAAGAGTGCAGAGAAGGTTTACAAGGATGTTGCCGGGACTTGAGAAACTGAGTCACAGAGAAAGATTGAATAGGTGAGGACTTTATAACCTGGAGCGTAAAAGAATGAGTGGAGACTTGATAGAGGTATATAAAATTATGATGGGTATAGATAGAGTGAATGCAAGCTGGCTTTTTCCACTGGGGCTAGGGGAGAAAAAATCAGAGGACATGAGTTAAGGATAAAGAGGGGAAAGTTTAAAGGGAACATTGGGGGGTGGGGGGGAGGCTTCTTCACACAGAGAGTGCTGTGTTTGTGGAATGAGCTGCCAGATGAAGTGTTAAGTGCGGGCTCACTTTTAACATTTAAGAAAACTTGGACAGGTACATGGATGAGAGATGTATGGAGGGATGTGGGCCAGGTGTAGTTCAGTGGGCTAGTCAGAAAAATGGTTCGGCAGAGCCAGGAAGGGCCAAAAGGCCTGTTTCTGTGCTGTAATGTTTTATGTTTCTATGGTTCTAACACGAAGCTTTATAACTGAACTGAAGCACCGAAGCGACCAGATATTTCAACGCGCTGATCAGCTGCTCCCTGAATTTCGACTGAGTCACCGCGTAGATAAATGTGTTCGTGCAGCAGCTGAAATTCTTCAGCAAAACACCGACGTAGTAAAAGATCCATTCAGAATAATTAAAATCGATTCCTAAGACCTGATAATATATGACATTTACAACGTTCGTCATCCACAGGAGGATGAAGCTGCCGGAAAGGGTGAAGAGTAAAATCACAGACCTCCTCCTACTCTCCATCTCCGGGTCACTGCGGTTCTCTCCCTTGCTCTGACCCTTCAGCCCCTTACGGACCCGACTGGCCACTAAAATGTGCCTGACTGTCAGAGCGTTGAGCAGCAGGATCACAGCGAAAGGGAGGGAAGGAGTTAAAACTGTATTGAGCCAATCATATCCTATCCACCCGAAGTGAGTGAGATAATTGTCCACGTGTCTACAGAACCACGGTACATTGTCGATGATCATCAAGGGTTCCCGAGTGAAGTATTGTGGAACGTTTTTCAGACTGATCAGTACCCCGGTTATTGTTAGAACCACAGCCGCAGTTTTCCCGGTGCAATATTTTGTTTTCAGCTTCTGGCAGCAAATGGCGACAAACCGATCAAAGGTGAAAGTGACGGTGAACCAGACAGAACAGTGTGTGGCTGTGAACATCAGTACATCGATAACACTGCACACAGGGGTGATGCTCAGAAAACTGCACCGGAAGTAAAATGTTCTGATTCGATTCAAAATTACGTTGGTGACAACGGCCAATAAATCGGCCCCTGCCATAGCCACCAGGTAGCGAGTGCTGCAGATAGAGAGTCCGCACTTTCCCCGGGACAGGATCACAATCGCTACTAAATTCACTGGAGAGAGAGAGAAAGAGAGAACAGACACTGCGCATTACTGAACACATACTCTGCGGGAATTAACAGCAGATCTTGTTTCATGTAACGATCAGGAGTGTTAGCTGTCTATGACATCAGACACGGGTTACACTGTCTCTGACCTGCTTTCCTCAGAATGGGGATAAGACGATGCGTGAACAATGATCGGCGATAAAAACGAGCCGGATGAACAACAACGATCATGCCGTTTCCAGTCGTTAATGGGGCCGGTTTCACTGATTGACCAAGCCTCTGGAAACTCAGCATCTGATGCGGCCGAGAATGGACACAGACGGGAGCAACGCACATAAAATACTGGAGGGACTCAGCTGTTCAGGCTGCATCCGTGGGATTGTACAAACTGTCCTTTCGGGCCAGATCCTTATTGAGGGCGAAGCAGTGCACGGATTTACGACGGGTCTCAGAGGGGAAGCAGGAACAACTGGGCAACCTGAGGCTGAGCGGCTCCGTACAGGGCAGATCAATAACACACGTTAGAAGATTGGTGCAGCTGATCGGTCCCAATTTTTGAACAACAGACAGTGGAATCCGACTGTGAGAGTCTCCACAGGCAGACGTGAAACACAGGACCAGGGATTCTCTCTGATCAATAACTCAGAAACACAGAGTTTTACAATGTAAACCCCTCCCCGTCACACCTTCCTGGAAAGCTGCCTGTCCCCAGTACTGGAACAGATCTGGAAAAATTCTCATTAAAACCCTCCCTGTCACCCCTTCCTGGAAAGCTACCTGTCCCCAGTACTGGAAGAGACGGGGGACAAATTCCCATTAAAACCCTCCCCGTCACCCCTTCGCGGAGAGCTGCATCCATGACATTCAACAAGCCGCCGTTTCGGACCGAGGTCCTTCATCAGGACGAGGTGGTGCCCCGATTGACGACGGGTCTCAGGGGGAAAGCAGGAACAAGTTAGTGACCTGAGACTGAGTGGCTCCTTTAACGGATTAAATCTACAGCGCAGTTCACTCCGATAATGCACAGCAGCAGGTCCGCGGACACGGGTGCAGGTGATCAGACCCAGTTATTGACAAACAGACTGTGACAGACTTCAGAGGGAGACATAAAACAACAGGACCAGGGGTTCCCTCTGATCAATAACTGAGAAACAGTTTACTTTGAAATGTAAACCCTTCCCAGGCGCACCCTCCCAGCGAGCTGCCTGTCCCCAACACCAGGAAAAATCTCGACAAATTCCCATTAACACTCTACCAATCACACCTTCCCGGAGACTCTCCTGCCCCCAACGCTGGGACAACTCTGGAGAAGGTCCCATTTAAATCCTCCCAGAAACATCCTTCCGGAGAGCCTCCTGCCCCCAACGCTGGGACAACTCCGGACAAGGTCCCATTGAAATCCTCCCAGACACACCCTTCGTGTGAGCTGCTTGTTCCCCGCCCTGGAGCAACTCCGGACAAGGTCCAATTGAAATCCTCCCAGACACACCCTTCCCGAGAGCTGCTTGTTCCCCGCCCTGGAGCACCTCCAGACAAGGTCCCATTGAAATCCTCCCAGACACACCCTTCCGGAGAGCTGCTTGTTCCCCGCCCTGGAACAACTCCGGACAAGGTCCCATTGAAATCCTCCCAGACACACCCTTCCCGAGAGCTGCTTGTTCCCCGCCCTGGAGCAACTCCGGACAAGGTCCCATTGAAATCCTCCCAGACACACCCTTCCCGAGAGCTGCTTGTTCCCCGCCCTGGAGCAACTCCAGACAAGGTCCCATTGAAATCCTCCCAGACACACCCTTCCGGAGAGATGCTTGTTCCCCGCCCTGGGACAACTCCGGACAAGGTCCCATTGAAATCCTCCCAGACTCACCCTTCCGGAGAGCTGCTTGTTCCCCGCCCTGGAACAACTCCGGACAAGGTCCCATTGAAATCCTCCCAGACACACCCTTCCGGAGAGCTGCTTGTTCCCCGCCCTGGGACAACTCCGGACAAGGTCCCATTGAAATCCTCCCAGACTCACCCTTCCGGAGAGCTGCTTGTTCCCTGCCCTGGAGCAACTCCAGACAAGGTCCCATTGAAATCCTCCCAGACATTCCCTTCCGGAGAGCTGCTTGTTCCCCGCCCTGGGACAACTCCGGACAAGGTCCCATTGAAATCCTCCCAGACACACCCTTCCGGAGAGATGCTTGTTCCCGGCCCTGGAGAAACTCCGGACAAGGTCCCATTCAAGGCAATACAAACATTAGAGTCGGTCCCATGAGTTAGGGTGGAGACAGAAGTTTAGTTCCGCTTGTCATGAACTATGAACAATATCAGAGTGTTGAACTGACAGGACCGATATCTCTGACGGATATTTTTGCAATAGTCATCAAGTTGGAAGCTTGTCAAATGATGATAAACAGCTTCACGCCAGTTAGCACAAAGAAATAGCAAATATGATTTATTCTGCTCACCCACCGGGAACTCCAACGACAGCAATCAACACGTACAATATTCTTTCCACACTCTTGTACCTATCCAACATTTCAGCCATTTTCTCTGTCCAGGGATGTGTCCCTTTGTGCTCCCGGCGATCTCTCGGAATGAACTGTTGAGGCAGCACATACCTGGGATTTTTAAATTCAATTCAGCGGCTCCACGGGGACTGATTTCAAAAGATTTATAAATAAACGTGTTTAGATTATTTACAAACCGATTACGTCAGACAGGTGTAATCCCTGCGGTGTCAGAATGTGATGAAATTAATGATTTAATATTTAGAACATTTGTGGGAGATAGCCTGTCCCAAAACCTTTGATTGAACCTTCTGAGACGTTTTATCAATTAAATGTGCTTCCAATGTAAAGATGTACTTCAAGGGAACTATTTGTCAGACATGGAATATTGAAGTAAATTATGTCATTGTAGCTTGTGAAATTGTATTGAATCACCTACTGCTATCATTCTCTTCAAGAGTATAAGCTCTCGATGTAGTTTGTGTTCCGGACTCAACCGAGAAGGACCCAAGAAAATGTACGTTTGTGATGATGAATAAACACTTCAATATCCAAGAAACCCAAAAACCTCTCAGTGACTCAGTGTTAGAGGCAGGTTCGGTATTAGATAGATAGATAGATAGATAGATAGATAGATAGATAGATAGATAGATAGATAGATAGATAGATAGATAGATAGATAGATAGATAGATAGATAGATAGATAGATAGATAGATAGATAGATAGATAGAGAGATAGATAGATACTTTATTAATTGTCATTTAAATAAAAATTGGATAGGTATATAGACAGGAAAGGAATGGAGGGTTATGGGCAGAGTGCGGGTCAGTGGGACTAGGTGAGTACGGACTAGAAGGGCCGACATGGCCTGTTTCTGTGCTGTAGTTGTTATATGGTTATATGACTCAGTCACAGGCAGAATATTCCAGGACCATTCTTAATTCCAGCACATGGCCATCAGATTCAGTGGTCTAGTGAGGGTGGTGAGTATGTTCTAAACATATCACCCCGGATGTGTCGAAGAACAGGAGAGCGAGACAGGCGGTGAAGAAAGTGCAAGTGTGTGTGTCTGTGTGTTTGTCTGCGGGTTTGTCTGTCTCTGTGTGTCTGTTTGTTTGCGTGTCCGTATTCCCCTCTGATGAAACGTGAAATTACCTCTTTTATCTAAAATATAATCCAAACACTCGATTACCATATATTCCACAAGTTTACATAAATGAGACGTTAATGACATTGGCCTACCACAAGGAGGATCAGACGGGGAGATCCAGGTTTTAGAATAATTACGACAACAACCATTTTTCATGAGGAAAGTGGATGGCCAAACATCTAAATATGATATAAAAAGTTTATATTTTCACAAAAGAAAATTACATACATACCTGTTGAATCACGAATTTCTGCTACGTGTGTCACACATTTTATTCCCATTCACAACTCTAGACTCTGCCCCTTTCCTTATAAAACTGGCAACGCCACCCCTCTACCAACTAACCTGTCAAGCCTAACGAAAATATAATCCTGCACAGGAATGAAAACTTAAAATGTGCAGGTTTCCTGAACAGATATAACATGGGAAGAATCTGGCAAATCAGAAAAAAACTCCTTAAAGTCTTGACCATTATAACTCAGAGTTCCAAAATTTCATTGCAATATATTAATCCTATTATTTATGCTCCCAAGTAGACTAGGATACCGATACACCACTCAACAAAACTTCATTTACAGCTTCCCACAAAACACCAGTTACACCAAGATACCTTTCTGCAGCTGTAACAATAATTTTAATTTCCACCGTAGGATGAGATGTCTGAGCAATTTTCTCCACCCACTGTAAGCCTCAGTCTTCGAGTGCCATTATTAAGAATAAAAGGGCACAGGCCGTGGTGTGGAAGGCGGTGATTTTCTGGATCTTATATGGAGATAATATTGGAAGGGATATTACAGTTGGAGAGGTTTGGGATATGATTTAGAAAATGGGGGGGATTTGTGGGGATCATAATATTCCAGTGTTGATTAATGAGGGCAAAATGATTGTTACTGAAACAGGGAAGGTTGTGTTACTGGCTGGGTCATTTGCTGAGATTCATAATCAGGATAATTGAAGTGAAGAAGTTAAACAATATTTTCAGTGAATACCCTGAAGTCAGCTATAGCAATGGTTGCGTCACAGATGGAGAGATTTCTTTGTGTGAATTTAAGAAGTCTATTAATAATGCAGGCCAGGTGTCCCCGGGAAAAGTAATTGTAATTGTAATTGTAATTGTAATAATTGTATACATTGTATATTTATGTATAATAAATGTAATTGTATATAATTCTCTTTTGTGAAAATCTTAAATGTTTGAATCGTGCTTGGAAGTTAGGCCATCTGCTTTCCTCATGAAAAATAGCAGCAGTAGTGCCTATTCTAAAACCTGGGAGATCCCCGTCTGATCCTTCTAGTTAAGGGCCTATATTGTTATTGTCTCATTTATGTAAACTGATGGAATGTATGGTAATCAAGCGTTTGAGTTATATTTTGGAAAGTGTGGTGATATAGTGTTTTATTAGAGTGGATTTTGGAAGGGTAAAATGACAGTAGAATCAGTTTTAGGTTTGGAAGATGATATTAGGAAAACACAAATAAAAATGCTGTAATAGCAGTATTTTTTGATACGGAAAAGGAATGTGATGTGTTATGGAAGAAAGGACTTCTGATTAAATTATGGAAATTAGGAGTGAGGGGAGATTGTATAATTTTTCTGAGTTTTTTTTTATTTGGACAAACTGTGCAAGTACTGTTCGGCATGTTATGTTTGTGTTTCTATGAGATAGAGAATGGGATCCCACAAGGCAGAATTTGTAGCCCTTCATTACTTAATATTACGATTACTGATAATTTCTCTGAGATGGGAAAATGGGATACCCTGGGTAAATGACAATATGCAGATAATATAGTTTTATAGATTAGAGGTAGTAATTGCTATTTACTACCAAATTGTTTCAAATCGCAATTAGATATTTCCTGCTTCCGCTCAACGTATGATAGCTTTCTCAGCTTTATTGGCTAGGAGAGCTATTTTGTTGTACTGGAAGGATCGAAATCCACCTGTTTTTTTTTTTAGCTCTCCTCCATTATGTCGTGTTTAATTTTGGAGAAAATTAGAAGTCAGATGTTTGATACAACTTTTAAATTTGAGCAAACCTGGCGATCTTTCATTCAATATTTTCACATGATTTGAATTTTCTTCTTTTTTTACTTTGTTAGTAATCTTTTTTTTCGTCTCCGTGGTTTCAGATTTGACCAGAAGGATTTCCCCCTTTTTTTGTAATTATATCCTAAAATGGTCAGCCCAGTCTTTTTTTGTTGTTTTAGGTCAGTTTAATGTTTTTTCTCACTCTCATAATAGAAACTTTGAGTCTTTTTTATGAATTGTTCAGAGGAATTGTGGTTCCTTTTATATATTAGCTGAATATTATACATGATTTTGACAGTGTATATTCCTTTCATTGTATGTATTCATATTGAAATATGTCTTTGATATAACTTCTCCTCTGATTTGCCTTTATCCTTTTTTTAAAAAAAAACAATTAAAGAAAAAGATTGAAAATGAAAATGGTAGCACCTATCAGTAAAATAACTGGTAAATGCAAAAGAGCATTAAATTTCCTCTGACATCTATGTGGGTATACTTGGGTGCAACATGAAAATCTTTGTTGACCAAAAATATTTGTTTAATTTGATCTGTTCTTGATTATTTCTGCGTGGCTTATGGATCAGCTTCCTCTTCAAATTAAAAATGTTTGTATGTGTTACAATCACAGCCTTTAAGATTGTGTTCTGCTGCAGTCATGTCGTCTCCTGTTTTGGCTTTATTGATTGCAATGGGACAACTGCCCTCACAGTAACAGAGGTTGAGGTTGATCTTAACATGTTGGATTACTTTCAGAAGGCAAGGAAATGATCATCCTGTTAAAGGTGTGCTGGAGGACGGTTGGGGACATCACAAGAAGAGTGTTTTAAGTTTTGGATGGCTGGGTTCTTATCACACTGGGAATATGGGTGGAGCAGGTTAAGACCTACATGTATCTGGGAGTACAGTTAGACGAGAAGCTAGACTGGACTGCCAACACAGATGCCTTGTGCAGGAAGGCACAGAGTCGACTGTACTTCCTTAGAAGGTTGGCGTCATTCAATGTCTGTAGTGAGATGCTGAAGATGTTCTATAGGTCAGTTGTGGAGAGCGCCCTCTTCTTTGTGGTGGCGTGTTGGGGAGGCAGCATTAAGAAGAGGGACGCCTCACGTCTTAATAAGCTGGTAAGGAAGGCGGGCTCTGTCGTGGGCAAAGTACTGGAGAGTTTAACATCGGTAGCTGACCGAAGGGCGCTGAGTAGGCTACGGTCAATTATGGAAAACCCTGAACATCCTCTACATAGCACCATCCAGAGACAGAGAAGCAGTTTCAGCGACAGGTTGCTATCGATGCAATGCTTCTCAGACAGGATGAAGAGGTCAATACTCCCCAATGCCATTAGGCTTTACAATTCAACCGCCAGGAGTAAGATATGTTAAAGTGCCGGAGTTGAT